>NC_053425.1:16610396-16842810 GCF_007990345.1 Gossypium hirsutum
CTTCAGCTTTATAAGCTTTGAACATGTCCAAAGACTGAGATTTCTCATGAATGAGATATAGGTACCCATAACATGAGTAATTGTCTATGAATGTTATGAAATATTGTTGACCATTCCAGGTTTCTGTAGGGAATGACCCACAAATATCTGTATGAATTAATTCTAAGGCGTTTGAAGAACTGTTGGCATCTCTTGGTTTTGTTCTATTTTCCTTTAATGCAACTGACATGGACATCAAAGTCTGTGAAGTCAAGAGACTCTAAAATACTGTCAGACACAACACGTTCAACTCTAAAGGGACTCTAAAATACTGTCAGACACAAGGCGTTCAACTCTAACTTTTGAGATATGACCTAAGCGCTTATGCCATAATGATGCTGAATTTTTCTAATTTAATTTGTGTTTAATACGACGTGATTCTACATAAAAGGTTTCATTATATGATGCAATTGTTTCTAGCAAATAATGGTTTTCATAAGTATTTAAATAACCAGTTCCAATAACATTTGAATTTAAAGACAAATTAAATTGATTGTTTCAGAATGAACAATAATATCCAAATTTGTCCAACGAACAAACATAAACTAAATTCCGTCTAAATGATGGTACAATAAAAGTGTCTTTCAAATCCAAATAAAAACCAGTTCCTAATAACAACCTAAAATGCCCAATCACTTACATTTGTATCGATTTTCCATCACCCACAAAGATGTGTCTGTCACCATCATTTGGCTTTTGGTAACTCAGGCAACCCTGCATAGAAACACTTATGTGAGTAGTAGCACCAGAATCCATCCACCAAGTGTTTCTAGGTATTGAAGCTAAATTAATCTCAAAACAGACCAAATTAAGAATTATATCTTTCTTAACACTCCAAGCATGATATTTGGTACAATCTTTCTTTACGTGTCCAGACTTGTTACAAAAGAAACAACTCTCTATAGCTTGTTGTTGTTTTTTTTGAGCTGGACCTTTAGCAGCTTCATTCAGATATTTTCTTTTCTTACCCTTGTCTTTAAAGGCATTGGCCAAATGAGTATTTTCAGACTTATCATGCTTTAACCTTTCTTCCTCTTGCACACAATGAGAAATGAGCTCATTTAGGGTCCATTTCTCCTTTTGATAGTTATAACTAATTTTAAATTGATTAAATTTTGCAGGAAGTGATACCAAAACCATAAGAACAAGCAATTCCTCAGAAAGTTTGATTTTAAGTGCCTTAAGTCTTGAAGTAGTACGGAACATCTCCATAAGTATTCCTTTACGTTTCTTTGACCCTTATACTTCATAGACATCAAAGAAGTCAAAAGTGATGTCATCTCAACCTTATCGTTTTTAGCAAAATGTTTTTCAATTTCATCAAGGAAACCTTTGGCCTGAGTAATCTTTTCAGATTCTGTGCCCCTAAAGGCTTCTGGAATGCTATGTTTCATGATTATTAGACTTATGCGATTTGAACGATCCTACCTCTCAAAATCCCTCTTAACATCAGGGTTGCTTTCTGCAGTGAGAGGTGCAGGTTGTTCTTCCTTTAGTGCAAGGTCTATGTCCATACAGCCAATCACTATAAGTAAGTGCCTTTTCTATTCCTTAAAATTAGTCTCATTGAGCATGGGTATAGAATTTATATTAGATGATATTATGGCAACAGAAGATGAATTAGCTGAATATAAAACAAAAACAAGCTTAAATCAATATTCATAAGTAAACAATAAATTCAAGATAATGGCTAATCTCATCTCAAGATACCAAACACAACATTAATATCAAGTCTTTGGACAGTAATATTAACAATAAGCGGTACTCTTGTTGTAGCAATCAAACATTGACAATAAATTATGTCAAACAATGAATTAATCTTTGGACTAACTTATTGCTCATATAAAATACCTTATAATTGTCACACATTTATCACCACAGATGTCATTAAAATTCTGCCAAATATTAACTTACCTTTGGGTTAATTAATAAATGTGTGAATCACAAAAACATATAATCATCTTAATATTTCAAATAAGCTAATCTACACAAAAGATGTCACTTTAGTGGTATTTTGCTTCAACTAATTTATTTAAAATATTAGACTTCCTTAATTAAAAGCCAAAATCTGAATTTATTTGTTTCAAAATATTTACCTTAATTTCATCTTTCAATCAAATTAAAAGATAATCATATATATTTATATAATTTTCCAAAACTAACATGCATTAAACCAATCAAAGCATGTATATATTATATATTTTTATATAATAAAATATATATTAAAGAATTAAGCCATGTGTATTTGTTAACCCTTTTTTTTAACATCAAAATAAATTCCTTATACAATTAAAAAAATAAAAAATATATAATGCTTTCAAAGAAAGGCACAGAGTGACAGAAACATGATTTTGCAAATACAGTAGCACAAATCATGAATAAAGAAAACAATTGAATCGCAAGAAAAAGATTAAAACGAAAAAACTTTTATAATTGAATTCATCAATTCGAAAATCATTCAAATTAAAAAATTAAAACAAAACCCTAAAATTTTAAGATGAATTCAAGATAATCAAGATCTTAAAAAAATTTATTTTAATATAAACCTTCAAAGATCAATATATAAACCCATAAAATTTCATGAATCGATTATTCAAAAGAAGAACTTGAATCAACTTTCAATGATTTAATATAACGAGGCTCAGATGCCACTTGTTAGATTTGTAAAAATAAATCTAAAAATAAAACTGAATAAATCAGGATCTATCATGTCAAATCATCAAGAATAAATCAAGAACAAAACTAGATGCGGAAGCGTACCTGAATCTATGGATTCCTTGAAGTTTTACTGGATCTTGGGGATTTGATCTTCCAAATTAGCACACAAGAAATTCAAAGAACATCTACTCTCTCTTTCCTAATGATGAGATATTAGAAAAGATATCTTGTGTATAATTTAGGGACAATAACCCTAATATTTATAACCTTGGCATATTAGTTCTAATCAATTCCTAATTAACCCATCATTAATTAGAATTTGATTAGAACTCAATTACTAGAGTATCTACACATATTTGACCCATACTTTATTTAATAATTAAAGCCTAATAAAATTCTAACCAAATTAGATCATTTTAATTTAGGCTAACCTATCATGATAGTAAATAATAACATGTAATTACCGTTATTATATATGCGATGTTCATATTTTCCAACAGTACTCTCAGAGAATTTTAGCTGGTGATATGTTCTCGACTCCCAAAGAATTAGAGAACTATCATAATATGATACGTGGTCAATGTTAAATCTCTCACCTATCAAAACAAACCCTATGACATGTCCACTATACTCGCAATTCTATCCAACACCATTAATAAAACAAAGTACTTTACCAATTATCATTCAAGCACAATATAACATAGATAGTATTTTAATATCAATTATTACCACAAATACACAATTGAACATATACCAAATCATTTTTACCATATACTTATGTACATATTTTGAACATATCTTAATTGTATCAATAATTAAATATATATGTACCTCGAATCATGTTTGATAATAATATTATAAAATTATATTAACTACATATTAAAACATAAATTAAGGTGATTTTCAATTAACAAATTCAAGCATAAGCAATTTTTATAATTTAAACACAAATAAACTTGTATAATTAATCGTACAGGCACCTTAATTCAAGGAGAACTAATATAGTCATTTAAAATAAATTTGGTACAATCCATTTCAATTATGATATCAATCTAATTAAATTCGTCATAGTATGTATTGTTCTACTTAATGCTTAGCTTCTATTTATTATCTATACATTTCCATCACATTGAATTAGCAAAATATATTTTCATTTCATCTCTTACCATTTAACCCTTATTATTTCATTTTTCATATTTAATCCCGTCGAAAGCATAGCTAACCTTCTTATGTTTTAGCTATTTGGTAATTATATGTAAAGAAAACTAATTATACTAGTATAAATCGATATCGCTATCTGACGCTCAGTTTCATTTTTGATCCTCGATATTCTAATCTCGTATCAATTACGTACTATAATTTATTTACAAATATAATATAATCAACAATTAAATATAATTGCATTTTTTACACTTAAGTCCCTTTTTAATCTTAATATTCAAAATGCGCGTATTTCGATATTTACTTGATCGAACAGGATCTTACATCGTATTTATTCTCTAGGGACTTCAAATTATCAATCCATAGTATTTATATCTAATAAATTTCATTCTTTACAATTTGGTCATTAATATCACATAATTAATCATGTATCAACAACTCCTCCCATGGTTATAACAAGATCTAAACTTATTTTAAACATAGTTGTCATAATTTCTTTCTCTAAGTTACTAACCTTCATCAATGGTTACATTAATGAAACTTAATCATTTCAATTTCTAATGGATGGAGTTTAATAAGCTACTATACTAGGCTAATAATTTAACAAAAAAAAGAAAAGAAAAAGAAAACCCTACTATTATCTTAGTGAATTAGATCACCGCTACCCTAGCCGATCGTTGACCTATTTTCTTACATTAATACTAGTATAGATTCTCACTATCATCAAACTGTTATAAGTCCTAGTTTAATCTCTCATCTAACATCTTTTATATACTATTTGTTAATAATTTTCTCGATTTAATAGCTCGATAAATCACTGTTATAATATCATAATTAATTAAAGAATTTCTATATTTTAATTTACGAATTCCGATTTTAAAATTGCATTTTCATTGTACAGAATTCATAGGATAACTCAAGGGCCCCAAAATCATTCACATAATTTTGTTTTCAGATTCACGGATTTAGCTTAGCACATATAAAACATAATTTTCGTCAACTGCAATCTAAATCTAGCATTTTCCAGTACATATCGGATCTAAGTGAGGACAAGTCTAACATTAGCCAACCAACAGAGAAGGAAACAAAATCCATTGTCAAACCTACAAAATACAACACAAACGACAACTACTCTTCTTGGTCTCTTAATTATTAACGAATCAAATCTGCTCCCCATTCATGGGTTTGTCATTGCCTTTTGACTTCCACCTAGCATACATATTATTATACATATAGTTAGTAACAACCATACGAGCTCTTTAAAAACACACGCACACAAAAATGTCTTTTCCATGATCTCTTAAGACTTTTTGAACTAACCTAATATGCTCCAATAAGCAAGGACACTACTCATCATTTGATTTTTCAAACGCAAAGCGGCAAAGGGTTGGATATTCACGAGAACAAGTCAAGCGGTGCCCTTTGGTTTGACTCCACAGATACAAGTCTAGTTTACTGCCCACTTTCTTTTTTATATAATATTTGCACCATGAAAATATTTGAGGTGGCGGCCACTGGAGATTGGAAAGGGTTAACTCCACGGCAACACCGTCTTAAGGCTCCGTTGGTTAAGACATCCTGTCCAATGATATGCCCTTCTTCTTTTCTACAACTTCGTTACTTGTATTACACATGCATTTGCTTGCTATGGATGGGCGTTGGAAAAAGACTGCAATGCTCTGGCTACTTCTAGGCTAGTTTTGATGTATTTTTCATTTCTTATTTCCATCCAAAAAAATATATGTTAATATTAATTTTTAGAAATTAAGAAATTCAACTGTGTCATCTATTATAATTTGAATGCAAAGTGAAATATTATTGATATCTATTTTAAATACACACCTGAAATATTTTATGTAATAAATTTATGAAAATCAAATATAATATTAGTTAAAATAGTGAAGTTAAAGATTATATATTTTGGGTTTAAATATAATTGTACGTATTTAGATTTTATATAGAAATTTCAAAAAAAAAATTACCTTCAAAATATATTTGTTGCTTTAAAGATTTTGATTGAATTAGTATTACTTATAATTGGGTCATAACTCAGTTGTTAAATTACCCAAAAAAAATATTTTAACAAAGCAATAAAAATTAATTTAAGGGTATTTTTATTATTTTATATAAAATTCAAAAAAAAAAAAAAAAATACATGCTTATAAATAGATGAGATTTAAACCCAAAATATTAAACAAACAGATGAGATTTAAACCCACTTTTCTTAATTTTACCATGTCAACCAAGATAATAATTAATATTTATTACAATTTTAATAATTATATTACATAATTATTTTCACAAATCTAAAAAAATAAAATATTTTTATAATTTTATAGTCCAGTCAAATTCTTTTCAGTATAGATAATATTTGAATTAAAAATTTTAATATATTTAATCATTTATAGTATTTTTTATAAATAAAGTGACAAATCTATTGAATTCCTTCCCTAATTTGACATCCCCTCAAATTCTTCACCTGTCTTTTTATTTATTTATTTATGGATTATAATAACGGGGCAAAGCCCAAACAATTAACACGACTAGCGCAACTCGAACGTAGGCCACACCTAGAGCAGTGAGCAACCTTAACCATCATGTTATCACATGGGGTTCTCTTGAGCTAACTTTTCAATTACTGCGATTTAGCACAAATCTTTTTTTTTCTTTAATTTTGATTTGTTGAATCAGAATTCTAATTATAAAACTGAAATATTTTGGAAAGCGAAGTTGATTAAATTTTTTCAAAGGGAAATTAAAAAAAAATTGTTGTAGGCGGTGAAGTACAAGCTCTGCCAACACAACAAAGACTTCAGTATCAGAATCAATAGAACATTATGGTAGGTTGACAATTGACTCTGTCACAACACAAGAACAACATATTTGGAGTGATTGCAAGCACTTAATACAATAAGGAAATCAAGCCCGGATAGTCCAAAGCGATGGGCATAAATAAAAAAAATAATCGAGCATCCACCAAACTAAAAAGGGCAACAACAAAACAAGCCCTAAAATCACTTGCAAAAGCAAGACTAAAAAGTGTACTACAAGAGTAGACTGTAACAACCAATTTTCAGTGAACTCGGAACAGTAGTTTCGGGACTACAAATTCGAGCCAGAAAGAAAATTTATTTTCATATTATTGCATGGTCCATATTATGATAGGAATGTTATATGAAAATTTTAATAAGAAAATTTTACCAATTATGTGTTTAATTATGGAAAGGACCAAATTGCATAAAATGAAAAAGTTGAATTCTAGTAGCTAGAAGGATCAAATAGCTATGGAATTCAAAATAAGAGGTCCTTATATGGTAATTAGACCATTAAAGAAAAGTTAGTAGATATTTTTGGATGATTCATACATGGAAATTTAGAAAAAGAAAATGACTAAATTGGAAATGAGAAAAATTAAAAGATAATAAATTAATAAGTAATAAATAATATCATTTTATATCATCTTCTTCCAAAAAAATACATGGAAACCCAAGGAGAGAGGAATGAAACTAATCAAGCTTAATTAGATTCGAACAACTTAACTTTGAAGCTAGATCGATGAAAAGAAAAAAGTTTCAGATTAGTAGATTTTTATTTATAAACAAGTGTTGAGGTAAGTTCGTGTAACCAAATTGTCTTTATTTTCATCTTGAATTGAATGAGGTATCTGATTGTATGAAATATTTAAATTTTATAAATAAATGAAATAATCACATATTCAATCAAGTCTTGAAAATGTTAAGTTCCATTTGAATAATGAAATTCGATGGATATATGTGATTTCCCGTATTGAATATGATCCTGCATATGTTGCGGACAGAATATTGCTCGGACGAGCAATCCTGTTATAGCCCTCTCGAACATCCTAATATATAGCTCCTGCAAGCATTTTGATCAGTAATGATTTTACATGTGTTGTATACTACCGCAGCTCTTTGTGAGCATCCTATTACATGATTCGATCGGTTGTGATCCGGCATATAATGCGGACTCAAATGTAGCTTTACGTGAGTGTCTTGATATAAGCTCTTATGAGCTTCCTGACATGGCTCGCTTGAACTCCTTGTTACCTTATCCGGTGCTTCCTGATAATAACTCTTCAGAGTTACTTGATAAGCTCTATTAGCTCTCTGATTAAAACTCTTATGAGTTTCCTGTTTAGCCCGGATACGTGTCTTGTTGTATGGCTCATTTGAGCATCTAATAAATGGCTCGAGAGTGTGCTCCCTAATTAAGTGCCCTAATGGGTACCCTTGATTATGAGTTGACGGTTTATAGTTTTGTACACCTTGTGTGTACTACCTGAGTATCCATTGAAATTTCAATGATTCAATGGATAAATTCCTGAAATAAGAAAATATGAGATTAAATAAATTATATCTAGAATGTTCCAGAAATACTTGAAAGTTTGAAACATGATGAGCTCATCCATGCTTATTTGAATTATCTGACTAACTTGCTTATTTGAATGTATGTCCTTAGGCAAATTGCCAATTTGTTGAAAAACATGTTATTGTATGCTTATTTTAATGAATATGATAGGTAAGTTTACTTCTTGTTATACGAACTTACTAAGCATTAATTGCTTACTAGGTTTTATTTTATCTATTTTATAGTGCTCGAGAAGCTCAAAAAGGTTGGAGATCGGTCGGAGTATCATCACACTATCCACTAGCCTGTTTTGGTATAAAAAGTAATCTTATTTTGGTATAATGGCATGTATAGGTTAACTTGGCCAATGTTGGCAAGTACATGGTTGTTTGTAATTTAGCCATTGGTGTAACACCCCTAACTCGTGTCCAATGTCGAAATAGGGTTTCAGAGCATTACCAGAACTTTCAAAATATTTTGCAAATAATTCTTATAAATTTACTATTTATTTACAGAGATCATTCAAAACATCCCTTAATTGGACCTTCGAGGTCTAATACGAGCATTAGAATCGAGTCAGGACTTAATCGGAAACTCATAAAATTTTTTGCGACATTTCAAAAAATTTCCAAGTTGCAGGCTCACACGCTGGTGTGGTCTAGGGACATGCCTGTGTGGTCAGGCTGTGTACTACACACGCCCGTGTCCCTAACCCGTGTAACTCTTTGACTTTTAAGGCATGAAGAAATTGAAGTCACATGGCCAAGTCACACGCCCGTGTGCTAGGTTGTGTGGTAAATTTAATTTTTGAAATTTAGGTGCAGTTTTCACATGGCCGTATAACACACCCGTGTCCAAGGCCATGTCAACCACACGGCTGAGACACGTCCGTGTCTCTACTCGTGTGCCCAATTTTGAGCATTCTATTTCTCAAAATTAAGGTGCAGGGGACACACGGCCTAACCACATGCCCATGTTACCAGGTCATGTGTCACATATGGTCTACACACACGCTCGTGTGTCTACCATTGTGGACAAAAAGAAGGCATTTCTAGTTTCATTTCTCACCCAAAATTTCACCTAAGACCTGCACTTGAAACACATAACCAATACCAACCATTTCAAGCATTCAATTTAGGCAATTTCCATCATTCAACATAGTATACGATTACATGCATAGGTTGTTATAAACTTACCTTGGATTATCTTAGGCAATAACAACCTTTGATAACATATACTCAACTTAGCACATGTGTTTATATATATCAAAATAACCTACTTAATCATACCAAAATAAGCCATTACTAGCCATTCTAATGGCTAGGTTACAGAACATCATTATCAAGCTACTAATGGTCAAGATGTCTTATACATGCCATTATACCAAAATGATTTTACTAAGTATACCCAAAATGATTGGTTGGTAGTGTGACAATGCTCCAGTGATCTCCAACCTTCACGAGCTTCTGAGCACTATAAAATAGGAGAAAAATAAAATGGAGTAAGCATTACATGCTTAGTAAGTTTGTATAACAAAAACTAAACTTACCAGTCCCGTTTATTAAATCTAAGCATACAATAACAAGTTTTCCATTCATTTGACTAAATTGCCTAAACACATGCATCCAATAAAACATGTTAGTCACAAAGTTTACATATACATCAAGTAAGAATAGACGAGCTCATCATGCAATACACTTTCAAGACATTATCATTTCATCTCATAATTCTTATGCCATGTCTGGAGTTATATGTCTGTTGAATCATTGAAATTCAATGGATGCTCAAGTAGTACACTCGAGGTACGATTTCATAGTACCTATTAGGGTACTTAATCAAGGAACACACTTTTAAGCCACATATCATATAACAGGATTACCAGTCCAAACTAAATCCTTTATATAATGTAAGCTTAAAGAGTTCAATTAGGGTTACCAGTCCAGGCTAAACCCTAATCATAATTTATACTCGAGAGGTATTATATCAGGATTACCCGTTCAGGCTAAATCCTTTCTATAACAAGGTTAATGGGATTACTCGTTTGAGCTAAATCCCGTCCGCAACAAATTCAAGACCTTATTTGTTTTGGGAAAGCGTATATAATCATCGGAATTCAATATTCAATCGGGACTTAACCCCATTTTCATCATTTCAAGCATGTATTCAATTTTTCTTTATAGAAATCAAATAATTCACATCAAATGATAATAACATTTCATACAATCACAACATTCAATTAAACATATTAACATGCTCAATTAGGTTACACGAGCTTACCTCGACACTTGTTCGCGTTAGAAATCTACTAATCTGAAACCTTTTCTTTTCATCTATCTAACCTCGAATTAGTGTTGTCCGGATCTATATAAATGAATTTAACCATCAGTTTCACACATTTCATATTTAAATAGTCTGTATTATGATATGAATGTTATATGAAAATTTTGATAAGAAAATTTTTTCGATTATTTGTTTAATTATGGAAAGGAACAAATTGCATAAAATGCAAAAGTTGAATTCTAGTAGCTAGAAGGATCAAATAGCTATGGAATTCAAAATAAGAGGCCCTTATATGGTAATTAGACCATTAAAGAAAAGTTAATAGATATTTTTGGATGACTCATCCATGGAAATTTAGAAAAAAAAAGATTAAATTGGAAATGAGAAAAATTAAAAGATGATAAATTAATAAGCAATAAATAATATCATTTTATATCATCTTCTTCTCCAAAAATACATGGAAACCTGAGGAGAGAGGAATGAAACTAATCAAGCTTAATTAGATCTGGACAACTCAAATTCGAAGCTAGATCGATGAATAGAAAAAGTTTCAAATTAGTAGATTTTTATATACAAACAAATGTCGAGATAAGTTCGTGTAACCAAATTGTGTTTATTTTTATGCTTGAATTGAATGTGGTATGTGATTGTATGAATTATAGAAATGTTATAAATAAATGAAATAATCACATATTCAATCAAGTCTGGAAAATGTTAAGTTCCATTTGAATAATGAAATTCAATAGATATATGTGATTTCCTGTATTGAATATGGTCCTGCATATGTTGCAGACAGAATATAGCTCGGACGAGCAATCCTATTATAGCCCTCTCAAGCATCTTGATATATAGTTCCTGCTAGCATCCTAATCAGTAGTGATTTTACATGTGTTGCACACTGCTGCAGCTCGTTGTGAACGTCATGTTACATGATTCGTTCGGTTGTGATTCAGCATATAATGCGGACTCAAATATAGCTTTACGTGAGCGTCCTGATATAGGCTCTTATGAGCTTCCTGACATGGCTCGCTTGAACTCCTTGTTACCCTATCCAGTGCTTCTTGATGATAACTCTTTGGAGTTACTTGATAAGCTCTATTAGCTCCCTGATTAAAACTCTGATGAGTTTCCTATTTAGCCCAGATAAGTGTCCTGTTACATGGCTCATTTGAGCATCCTGATATATGGCTCAAGAGTGTGCTACCTGATTAAGTGCCCTAATGGGTACCCCTGACTATGAGTTGACGATTTAAAGTTTTGTACACCGTATGTGTACTACCTGAGTTGTAACTCCCCTTACCCGTATCCGACGCCAGGACAAGGTACCAGGCATTTCCAAACTTGTACTAATACATTCATGCAATAGTCGGGCTATAAATTTTTTTTAAAACAACTTTATTCATACATACACAATTTGCCCCTACTATGGTCCTACAAGGCCCAAAATAGCCATCGAAAAAGGTCAGGACTAAATCGGGAACTATTAGAAAATTTGGGAAATTTTCCCTAATATAGAGCCACACGCCCGTGTCCTCCAGCCCTGTAACTTTCTGACTATGACGTCAGCACTAATTTAGGGTCATACGGCTGCATCACACGCCCGTATGGCCATACCGTGTGGTCGATTAAAATTAAATGAGTTTTTTTCATAAAAAGGTGCAGACTTCACACGGCAAGAGTACACGCCCATATGGGTAGGCCGTGTCTCTCACACTGCCACGGTCGTGTCTTAGCCCATGTGTTTACTACTGAGAATACTGACATGCAAAAATAATGTGCAGGGGACACACCACACACCCATGTGTTTACCCGTGTGGACAATTCGAAGGCTATCTTCCAAGCCAATTTGCCACCCTTAATCACTCATGCAGTTAAGCATAATTCATAGCATACAACATGACATACTTAGACACTCAATATTCAACACCATAGCACTTTCACATCTTTATAATATCATCCTATTGCACATTCCCCTTAATCACACTATATGGAAGCATTTTATACAAACTTAATACAAATAAACTTAATTATCAAAATTTAAAGTTACACATTTATAATTATTGTCATATTAGGTTATTAAACCATTCTTTATCTTCTATTAATTAATCCATACATCTTTATACATCCACCAAGCAATCATATTCCACATCATCAAGATAATATCTCACCATATATCCATCACACAACCACATAGAAATCATCAAGGCATCAACAAATGCATGCATGAACAATTAGATATTACAACCCAAGAATCAATCATGAGTCATATCACATGGCTATTACAAAATGAATCATCAACATCATAGGCCTTCACAATTTGGCCAAATAGCATGACACATACCACAAAAGGACCAAGTCCTCTATACATGCCATACTCAACATAACAAATTCACTATACCCAATGTTCTTTTGATAGTGTAATTGAATGCTCTGACAACTTCTGATCCCCGAGCTAGCTTGGCGAAACTACAAAGGATGGAAAAAGAGAGGGGAGTAAGCATTTAAGCTTAGTAAGTCCACATGCAAATAATATGCAATATTAGTAAACTATAATCATGCAAGGCAAAATAGCATAACAATCGAGATTATTTATCATTCAAGCATTCTAGCTCATTTTTCAAGTGTTTATATATATAAATATACTTTCTCATCACATATCATCCTTTAACAAGGCATCATTCATGAGTATAATGTATGTACCTATACGTATCCGTAGCATATCAAATAACTTTACCTTCATTACCATACTCATCTTGGGACTTTCATCGCATCATTCATTATAATACCCGTTGAACACTCGGAATACTATTGGATACACGGAAACACATAAGACCATTTCCCGGAACTCAATCACATGCATCGTATCCATTCTGAACTTGGACCACTCAACGAGCTAGGATGCTCGCATCCATAATGAACTCGGACCACTCAACAAGCTCGAATGCCACATATATCACAAACCCAGACCATTCAATGAGTTTGGGCTTCTTAATTCCTAGTGACATGTCACTTGTATCCTAACTATTCCTAAGGTTCAATCGGGGTTTTTCTCACTTGCACATTTCACCTCTATTGCACTTGCTCATGACGTCGTGGATAGCGACCATAATATCATTCATGCTTACAATAGTACCATTAGACATAGCATACATAATAAGCAATACAATAATTATCACATAATTTTAACACAACATAATGTACCACATTGTCACATTATTTACCAATGTACTTACCTCGGTACAAAAATGATGATAATTGAGCCTAATCATCGTATACTTTATTCTTCCCTCGATCAAGACTCGATTCACTTTTTTTCTTAATCTATAATGCCAAATTTAATTTGTTTATTAATCACGTTACTCAAATCGATCTATAATTCATGTTTTGGTAAAATTACCTTTTTACCACTATCTTTCTATTTATTTACGGTTTAGTCCTTAGGCTCACAAAATGAAATGCATGTATTTTCTTGGTTACCCAAGCCTAGCCGAACCTTTACGATGCTCATATCAGCCCATATTTTCCTTTATTTCACATTATTACTACTCACTTTTACTCTTTTACAAACATATCCCCTTTTTAGGTGTTTTCACTAAAAATCACCTAGTAAAAGATGTTTATCGTGCATCAAACATTCATATTCCTCTATTAATCAAAAAAAATACACGCATGTTACACATGGATCAAATTTCATACATGAACCCTAGCTCAAAATATAGCTAGAAATGGATATATCATGTTTCAAAGACATCAAAAATACAAAGAACATTAAAAACGGGGCTAGGGAGCACTTACAATCAAGCTTGGAAATGTTGAACAAAACCCTAGCTATGGCTATTGAGAAATTCGGCTAGTACTTGGAGAAGATGGACACATTTTTGCTTTGATTTTCCCATTTTATTCTTTTAATTACCAAATGACCAAAATACTCTTAGGGTTTTTCTTTCAAATTTTTCCTATGCATGTCCATTTTTGTCCAAAATTATAGAAATTAGTCAAATTGCTAATTAGGACCCTCTGATTCATAATCTAAAGCAATTTTATGCTTAAAGCTTCTAGAATGCAAGTTTTGCATCTTATTCAATTTGGTCCCTAAAGTTCAATTTGTCATTTTATGCATATAATTTCTTCATGAAACTTTCTCATAAGCATTCATTCATATTATAGACTTCACAAGAATCATATAATAATTATTTCTATCTCAGATTTGTGATCTTAAAACCACTGTTTTGACTAGGACCTAATTCGAGATGTTAGAACTCCTCCTTTAGGGATTTTCGTCCCTAAAAATCTTACCGGTAAAAAGGTTTGGGTATTATTTTCTCATAGCCTCCTCGGGCTCCCATGTAGCCTCTTCAACCCCATGTCTTTGCCATAAGACTTTCACAAGAGCAACACTTTTGTTTCTCAATTGCTTGATTTCCTGAGCCAAGATCTTAACAGGTTCCTCACCATAGGTCATATCCGGTCTGATTTCAACCTCTGTCAGTACAATCACATGTGAAGGATCCGATATATATTTGCACAACATGGACACATGAAACACATTGTGAATCTTTTCTAACTCAGTCGGCAAAGCCAATTAATAAGCAATAGGCCCTATCCTTTCGGTAATCTCATACGGTCCTATAAAACGAGAACTTAACTTGCCTTTTCTACCGAATCTCAAAACCTTCTTCCATGGAGATACTTTCAAGAATACCTTATCACCGACTTGATACTTAATCTCTTTCATTTTTAAATCTGCATACGACTTTTGTCTATCCGAGGCCGCTTTCAAATAGTCATGAATTACTTTCACCTTTTCTTCGGTTTCCTTAACTAAATCGATTCCATGAATCTTATTCTCCTTAAGTTCAGTCCAATACGATGGTGTACAACATTTACGTCCATACAATGCCTTATAATGCGCTATTTTCAAGCTTGACTGATAACTATTGTTGTAGGCAAATTTAACCGAAGGTAAGTACTTTTCCCAACTACTTTGGAATTCAAGAACACAACATCTGAGCATATCTTCAAGTGTCTGAATTACTCTTCCAGATTGTCTATCAGTCTATGGATAAAAAGTTGTACTAAAATTTAGCTTTGTACCCAAAGCTTCTTGTAACTTCTTCCAAAATCATGAAGTGAACCTCAGATCTCTATCCGAATAACCGATAAAAGTACTCCATAAAGTCTTACAATCCTATAAAAATTCAATTCGGCTGACTTATCAAGTGAATAATCGATGCGTACCGGTATAAAATAAGCCGATTTAGTCAATCTGTCAACCACAACCTATACGGTATCTTTCTTTCTTGGTGTCAATGGAAAGCTTGTCACAAAGTCCATAGTAATTTGGTCCCATTTTCATTCAGGAATTAAAATAGGCTGAAGTAAACCTGAGGGTACCTATTGTTCAGCCTTTACTTGTTGATAAATCAAGCATCTCGATACAAACTCGGATATACATACCATTCCACCAATACATTTTCTTTAAATCATTGTACATTTTTGTACTACCTAGGTGAACTGACATACCTCCGTTATGAGCCTCATGCAAAATATTCTGAATCAACACGACATTCTTCGGAACACAAATACTTCCACAGAACCTCAGACAACCATCAGAATCTCTCTGAACATTTGATTCGTTGCCCAACTCACACTGAGCTTTCTTAGCTTGTAACTCTTTATCAACTTCCTGAGCATCACAAATCTGCTGAAGGAAAGTCGGTTTAGCTCTTAACTCTGCTAGAATTGCACTATTATAAGATAGGGTTAGTCGTGCGTTCATAGCTCTCAAAGCAAATAAAGCTTTCTGCTTAATGCATCGGCAACAACGTTTGCCTTACCGGGGTGATAATCAATCACAAGTTTATAGTCTTTTAACAATTCCAACCATCTTCGTTGTTTCAAATTCAAGTCCTTTTGAGTCATCGGATACTTAAGACTTTTATGGTCTGTATAGACATGTCATTTCTCTCCGAATATGTAATGTCGCCAAATCCTCAAAGCAAATACAATGGCGGCTAATTCTAGATCGTGCGTAGGATAGTTTTTCTCATGGAGCTTCAGTTGCCTCGAAGCATAAGCTATTACCTTGCCTTCTTGCATAAGCACACAACCTAATCCACTCAAGGACACATCACTGTAAATCAAAATTTTTTTCTCTAATTCCAGTTGCACTAATACTGCTGCCTCAGTCAGCAATGCTTTTAGTTTCTCAAAACTCTATTGGCACTTCTTTGTCTATTCGAACTTAACATCCTTTTGTAACAACCTCGTCATTGGGGTGACAATCATCGAAAATCCTTTCACAAACCATCTGTAGTATCTGACCAAACCCAAAAAGCTTCTAACTTTAGTTACATTCCTTGGCGGCTTCCACTCATCAATAGCAGAAATCTTACTGGGATCAACTTGTATACCATCTCTTGAAACAATGTGGCTTAAAAATTCGACCTTTCGAAGCCAAAACTCACTTTTACTAAACTTGGCATATAATTGTTTATCCCTCAAAGTCTGTAACACTGTTCTCAAGTGCTCGGCATGTTCTGCCTCATCTTTAGAATAAATCAGAATGTCATCGATGAACACCACTACAAACTTATCCAAATATGGTCGAAAGATTCGGTTCATTAAATCCATAAACACGGCAGGAGCAGTTGTTAGCCAAATGGCATAACTAGAAACTCGTAGTCGGTATACCTTTTTCTAAAGGCAGTCTTAGGTACATCTGACTCCTTAACTCGTAACTGATAATATCCAGATCTCAAGTCTATCTTAGAGAACCATGTTGCTCCTTTCAGCTGGTCAAACAAGTCATCAATCCTTGGAAGAGGATACTTATTTTTGATTGTCACCTTATTGAGTTACCGGTAGTCAATGCATAATCTCAAGGAACTGTCCTTCTTTTTGATGAATAATACGTGAGCACCCCACGGTGAAAAGCTTGGTCTCGCAAAACCTTTGTCAGTCAACTCTTGCAACTGTGACTTCAATTCTTTCAGCTCAGTCGGGGTCATCCTATACCGAGTGATATGTGATATTCGTGACAGTTTTTAAATATTTATAATGAATCGTTCTTGAAACTAACTATTATCACGATGAAGGCAAGTGTACCTATCGAACAGTAGTATAGCTTTAGCAAGACAAGATTATCGAGCCCAAAGGAACTAAAAGTACTAGTATCAACTTTCTTTTTATTATCTAGCCTTAAAAATAAAAGGGTTTTGTGTATCTAACTAATTAACTAAAATAAGAAATCACAGAAAAGAAATTTGGGGAAAATAATTTTTGGAAAACTCGATTGATTAAGACAATATCTAAGGAAAAATCCACCTAAACTTCACTTGTTATTTGACTCTGAATCGGACGATTTATTCATTCAACTTGTTCCGTAGAGATCCCTAAGTTATATTATTATATAATTGAAATATCTTTCTAATTAATGCCCTAGGGTTGCATTAACTCGATCTATGGATCCCCTTATTAGGTTTCACCCTAATCCGGCAAAATCTTGTCACCCTATCTCTAGGCGCGCAATCAACTCCACTTAATTATGAAAAATTTACTCTTAGACAGGGTCTATTCCTCCTCTGAATAAGAGCTTAACTTGAATCAATATCTTGGTATATCAAAACAAGAATTAAGAACACATAATTAAGAACAAGTCAAATATTTATCATACAATTCAGATAATAAAAACAAGATCCACCTTAAGTTTCATCCCCCTTAGGTATTTAGGGGTTTTAGTTCATACTAATGAAAGAAAACATCTCAAAAGAGTAAAAATAACAAAACATAAGAAAACCTAAAACTCTTGAGGGAATTTGAAATGAGATCTTCAGTCTTGATGGTAAATTCGGCTTTTGAGATGGATCGGTCGGCTTTCCTTGAGCAATTCCTTGCTTCCTCCCTTGCGTCCTCTGTCTAAGTGCCTGCTCAGGTGTTTAAATAGGCTTTGGAATGCTTAAGAGCCTCATAATTGGCCTTTTCCGAATTGGACTAAACTTGGGCTCAGCAGCGACACGCCCATTTGCGATTGCTTAAGGCCGTGGTCAAGTCTGTTAAATGGGCACGAGCGTGTGATATACCCGTGTAAATCGTGCTTTGACCTTGCCAAAGGGACACGGCCGTGTGGTCTGATCGTGTGAGGAAGTCCAGATCGTGTTGATTTGGTACGCTGGCCCATTTCTCCGTTTTTGGCCCGTTTCTCGTTCCTTTCACTCTTCTATGCTCACCTAAGTATAAAACATGAAATTAAGGCATTAGGAGCATCGAATTCACCAATTTTAAGGAAAAATCATCCATAAAATGTGCTAAGCATGGGATAGAAATATGTATAAATTACGGTTTATCACAGAGCAATAGAGATAGGTGCGGTCCTTGGCATTAGCTCAATACCGAATTCAACTTCTCTAATTGGAGGCAAACCTAACAATTCCTCCGGGAATACATCCGCATACTCACATAGAACTGGCACTGATTTTATTTTTAATTCGGATTCCTTTGTATTCAATATATATGCCAAATAAGCTTCATACCCTTTTCTCATACATTTCTAAGCAGTCATTGAAGAAATTACCATTGGCGACTTATCTGCATCATCTGATTCAACCCGAAAAATCTCACCGTTTTCACATTTCAATTCCATAACTTTTTGTCTACAATTCACTATCACATCATGTAGTGTCAACCAATCCATACCCAGTATGACATCAAATTCATCAAATGACAACAACATCAAGTAGGCTAGAAAATAATGACCTTTAACCATCAAAGGGCATTTCTTACATACTTTATCAACTATCACATGCTTTCCTAATGGGTTTAACACCTTAATCATAAATTTTGTAGACTCAACAGGTTTTTTCATACTAGATGCCAATTTCATACACACGTACGAATAAGTAGAGCCAGGGTCTATCAAAGCAATAACATTAGTATCATAGAGAGAAAAATTATCAGTGATCACATCAGGAGAAAAATTATCGTAGAAAGAAATAACACACGTGCGAATGGCATAGGCTCTAGCTGGAGCCCTAGCTTCAGATCTCATTGCTGTATCTCGTGTCACATTCTTACTATCAGACCCATTCCTAGCATTTCTTGAGGGTCTTCCCCTAGAAGTTGCGACACTCGGTCTTAGACTCTAAAATCTTTCTTTCTCAATCATTTCGGGACAATCCTTAATAAAGTGGTCTAGAGAACCACATCTAAAACAAGATCCTTCACTCACCCTATAGTTGCCAGAATGTCATCTACCACATTGCTAGCATTCGGCCTTAGAAGGTTTAGCGTTATCCACACTTGCCACGGACGTAGCCTGAGATCTAAAACCCAAATTCTACTTTTTACGATTCCCGTATGAGTGTCCAGTTGACATATGTGGACGGGAGTACATCTCTCTAGGTTTCTTAGACTGAGATGGCAATGACTTACTCTGATATCTCTTTCTTGTGTCTCTAGCTTCAGACTCAGCTTTCTTCTTTTCTTTGACCAATTCTTCAGCTTTACAAGCCCGTTCAATGAGTACCAAAAATTCTTTCAACTCAAGTATACCCACTAATGTCTTAATATCCATATTAAGTCCATCTTTAAATATTCTGGACATCTTAGCTTCGGAGGATACACACTCCCGAGCGTACTTACTGAGTCTGACAAATTCTCTTTCATACTCACTAACTGTCATACAACCTTGTTCCAAACCCAGAAATTCCTTACGCTTATGATCGATGAACCTTTCACTAATGTATTCTTTCAGAATTTCTCTTGAAAGAATTTCCACGTAACCCTCTCCTGTGGTACTACAGATATCAGCATTCTCTACTAGTGATACACCGCATCTCTCAACAAAGATATGACACATTTTAGGCACTCCTCGAGTGTACAGAATTGTTCAACAAATACCCGCATCGAGTTCTCTAACCAGAATTCTGCTTTTTCAAGGTCGTCATTAGCATTTGCCCTAAATTCCTCAGCACATTGCTTTCGAATTTGTCAACAGGTGTTCTAGAGAATCTCATAAAATCTATACCTTGAGGCATCACGGGTGCGGGTTGAGGATTTGGGGGAGGTGGGGGAGGTTGAGTGTTCGGGTTTGTCTGGACGAACTCCGTATACCATGCACTCATCATGTGGAGAAATGTCTCTCTGCCTCATTTTCCTCTATTGATAGTTTCGAGTCTACTCTCAGATGACACCACTCTTTCAGCTAGAGCAGGCGCATTACTTTCTACATCATCTGCCACTGCTCTGTCAGGATCCATTTGTTATATAAAAACACATTTTAACATTGTCAGGAGTTGTCACACTATCATTATATATATGTATGGCATGTATAGCTAGACTCAGATATGCTAGGTTAGTTTGAGAATCGACTAAACCATAGCTCTGATACCACTAAATGTAACACCCCTTACCCGTATCCGACGCCAGAACAGGATACGAGACATTACCAAACTTGTACTCATACATTTATGCAATAGTCGGGCTATAATTTTTTCTTTAAAACAACTTTATTCATACATACACAATTTGTCCCTACTATGGGCCTACGAGGCCTAAAACAGCCATCGAAAAAGGGTCAGGACTAAATCGGGAACTTTTAAAAAAGTTTGGGAAATTTTCCCTAATACAGAGCCACACGCCTGTGTGAGACAAGGGACACGAGCGTGTCGAGAGCCGTGTAACTCTCTGACTATGACGTCAGCACCAATTTAGGGTAACACGGCTACATTCACGCCCGTGTGGCTAGACCGTGTGGTCAATTAAAATTAAATGAATTTTTTTCATAAAAAGGTGCAGACTTCACACGGCCAGACCACACGCCCATGTGGATAGGTCGTGTCTCTCACATGGCCAAGACATATGCCCGTGTTTTAGCCCGTGTGTTTACTACTGAGAATACTGACTTGCAAAAAATAGGGTGCAGGGGATACACGGCCATTCCACACGCCCGTGTGTCTACCCGTGTGGATAATTCGAAGGCTATATTCCAGGCCAATTTGCCACCCTTAATCACTTATGCAGTTAAGCATAATTCATAGCATGCAACATGACATACTTAGACACTCAATATTCAACACTATAGCACTTTCACATTTTTATAATATCATCCTCTTGCACATTCCCCTTAATCACACTATATGAAAGCATTTTATACAAACTTAATACAAATCAACTTAATTATCAAAATTTCAAGTTGCACATTTATAATTATTGTCATATTAGGTTATTAAACCATTCTTTATCTTCTATTAATTAATCCATACATCTTCATACATCCACCAAGCAATTATATTCCACATCATCAAGACAATATCTCACCATATATCCATCACACAACTATATAGAACATCATTAATGCATCAACACATACATGCATAAACAATTAGATATTACAACCCAAGAATCAATCATGAGTCAAATCACATGGTTACTACAAAATGAATCATTAACATCATAAGCCTTCACAGTTTGGCCAAATAGCATGACACATACCACAAAAGGACTAAATCCCTTATACATGCCATACTCAAAATAACAAATTCACTATACCCAATGTTTTTTTGATAGTGTGATCGAATGCTTCGACAACTTCCAATCCTCGAGCTAGCTTGGTGAAACTACAAATGATGGAAAAAGAGAGGGGAGTAAGCATTTAAGCTTAGTAAGTCCACATGCAAATAATATGCAATATTAGTAAACCATAATCATGCAAGGCAAAATAACATAACCATCAAGATTATTTATCATTCAAGCATTCTAGCCCGTTTATCAAGTGTTTATATATATATATAAATATACTTTCTCATCACATATCATCCTTTAACAAGTCATCATTCATGAGTATAACGTATGTACCTGTACGTATCCGTAGTATATCAAATAACTTTACCTTAATTACCATGCCCATCTTGGGACTTTTATCGCATCTCATTATAACACTCGTTGAACACTTGGAATACTATTGGATACATGGAAACTTGCACATAAGTGCCACATAAACATACGTAGCCAAAGCTACCTCGTATTATACGACGCTCACAAATGAGCTACTCACGGGCTTGCTCATATAAGCTATCGATCAAGGTGTAACTACACGGGCTGCTCATAAAAGCTGTCAGGTATCAGACCACTCAAGGATTACCTAGGCACCGATAGGACACACAAGACCATTTCCCAGAACTCAATCACATGTATCACATCCATTATGAACTCATACAACTCAACAAGCTCGAATGCTCGCATCCATAATGAACTCGAACCACTCAACGAGCTTGGATGCCACATATATCACGAACCCGGACCACTCAACGAGTTTGGACTTCTTAATTCCTAGTGGCATGTCACTTGTATCCTAAATATTCCTAAGGTTCAAACGGGGTTTTTCTCACTTGCACATTTCACCTTTATTACACTTGCTCGTGACGTCGTGGATAGCGATCATAATATCATTCATGCTTACAATAGTACCATTAGACATAGCATACATAATAAGCAATAAAATAATTATCACATAATGTTAACACAACATAACGCACCACATTGTCACATTATTTACACATGTACTTACCTCGGTACAAAAATGATGATAATTGAGCCTAATCATCGTATACTTTATTCTTCCCTCGATTAAGACCTAGTTCACTTTTTTCTTGATCTATAATGCCAAATTTAACTTGTTTGTTAATCACATTACTCAAATCAATCCATAATTCATGCTTTGGTAAAATTACCTTTTTACCCCTATCTTTCCATTTATTTACGATTTAGTCCTTAGGCTCGCAAAATGAAATGCATGTATTTTCTTAGTTACCCAAGCCTGGCTGAACCTTTATTATGCTCATATCAGCCCATATCAGCCCAAATTTTCCTTTATTTCACATTATTACTACTCACTTTTACTCTTTTACGAATAAGTCCCCTTATTTGGTGTTTTCACTAAAAATCACCTAGTAAAAGATGTTTATCATGCATTAAACATTCATATTCCTCTATTAATCAACAAAATACATGCATTTACACATGATTCAAATTTCATACATGAACCCTAGCTCAAAATATAGCTAGAAATGGATAGATTATGTTTCAAAGACTTCAAAAATACAAAGAACGTTAAAAACGGGTCTAGGGAGCACTTACAATCAAGCTTGGAAATGTTGAACAAAACCTTAGCTATGGATATTGAGAAATTCAGCTAGCACATGGAGAAGATGGACATATTTTTGCTTTGATTTTCCCTTTTTATTCTTTTAATTACCAAATAACCAAAATGCCCTTAGGGTTTTTCTTTTAAATTTTTCCTATGCATTTCCATTTTTCTCCAAAATTATATAAATTGGTCAAATTTCTAATTAGGACCCTATGATTCATAATCTAAAGCAATTTCATGCTTAAAGCTTCTAAAATGCAAGTTTTGCATCTTATTCAATTTGGTCCCTAAAGTTCAATTAGTCATTTTATGCATAGAATTTCTTCATGAAACTTTCACATAAGCATGAATTCATATTATAGACCTCATAAGAATCATATAATAATTATTTCTATCTCAAACTTGTGGTCTCAAAATCACTGTTCTGACTAGGCCCTAATTCGGGATGTTACATGAGTATCCATCGAAATTTCAATGATTCAACGGATAAATTCTTGAAATGAAAAACTATGAGATTAAATGATTATATCTCGAATGTTCCCAAAATACGTGAAAGTTTGTAACATGATGTGCTCATCCATCCTTACTTGATGTACAAGTAAATTATGTGACTAACTTGCTTATTTGAATGTATGTCCTTAGGCAAATTGCCAATTTGTTGGAAAGTATGTTATTGTATGCTTATTTTAATGAATGTGATTGGTAAGTTTAATTCCTGTTATACGAACTTACTAAGCATTAATTGCTTACTAGGTTTTATTTTCTCTATTTATAGTGCTCGAGAAGCTCATAAAGGTTGGTGATTGGTTAGAGTATCATCACACTATCCACCAATCTATTTTGGTATAAAAAGTAACATTATTTTGGTTTAATGGCATGTATAGGTTAACTTGGCCAATGTTGGCAAGTACATAGTTGTTTGTAATTTAGCCATTGGAAAGGCTAATAATGGTTTATTTTGGTATATTATTATGAGGTTATATATATATATCATGATTAACATATATGCATGTAGTTGGTTAGATTGAATTAGGATAAAATATAAGTCCTTGCTACGAGGTAAGTTTGATCATATGAATGTATGTGATGTTATTTCATACATGTTATTGATGTTTGCTTGATTTATATGACTTGAATTGGTTGGAAAATGTATGTAAATGTTATTGTGGGTTGAAGGTTAAATTTGGGTGAGAAATAAGGCTAAGAAATGGCCTTATTTTGTCCACATGGGTAGACATAAGGGCATGTGTCTTGACTGTGTGTGACACGTGGCCTGGCACATAGGCATGTGGTTTGGCCGTGTGTCCCCTGCATCCTAAAATTGAGAAACAGAATGGTCAGAATTGGACACACGGACAGAGACACAGGCATGTGTCTCAGCCATGTGTGCTACAAGGTCTAGAACACGGGTGTGTGCCTTGGCCGTGTGAAACCTGCACCTAATTTGTGAAAATTAAATTGACCACACGGCCTAGAACATGGGCGTGTGCCAGGTCGTGTGGCACAAGCTAGAGAGTTACATGGGTAATGACACGGGCTGGGACACGACCGTGTGCCTCACATCGAATACCCACATGGCTTGAGACATGGGCATGTCACTTGGCTCATACGGGCGTGGTATTAAAGAAAAATTTTGAAATTTCACAAAAAATTTTCTGGGATCTCGATTTAGTCCCGACTTGATTCTAATGTTTAAATTTGGGCCTCGAAGGTCCATTCAAGAAATATTATAATTAGTTTCAGTTATGAAATGTAAATGACTTGAATTATATGAAATTATTCTGTAAACTTCGGTAATGCTCTGTAACCCTGTTTCGGTAACGGATACTGGTTAGGGGTGTTACATAGACAAAAACTTCTAAAAATGAGATTTATTAAATGATGAAAAAACAAACAAAAAATATATAAAACTTAAGATAACATGGGTCCAAACCGATTCATGAAATCATTTATTCTTCTAAAATACTCTAAAAAATAGAAACAGATTAAGAAGCCAATGAAGAGCCACCCATTTTCTAAAAGAAACTGCCGATGGTCAGTGGTATTTTAGTGAAGATAGGCATCATCATCTATTCATCACAATTTGTGAAGACGATAATGATACCCACAAAATAGATCTACAAACTAAAAAAAGGACAAGACACATGGAGTGAATGAGAATAAGAAAGAAAGAGACAGTTAATGGGCGAGTGGGCAAAACAAAAAGAGAAGAAACAACTACTTGAGAAAAAGAATTTAGGGATTATCCATTATATATAAATTTAGACTAATTTACTAGTAAATGACAAAAAAATAAAATATTTACTATACTAGACCGATAAGAACCATAGACGGAGTTTAATTAGCCGTTTCCCCTCTCGATAAAAAAAATTATCCTATAAACCCCCCATTTCATTTTTTTCCAATTCAATCTTAACTCTCTCTCTCTCTCTCTCTCTTATTATCAATTCCCTCTCAAATTCCTCTCAAAACCCACTTAAATTCTCTAATTTTTGTTTTGTTCTCTCAATTTTTTTATTTATTTAAATTATCTTAACATTTCCCTAAAATATTTTTTAAATTATCAATGGCAAATTCTGTAATTCGTCATGATAAGAACCATAGACGGAGTTTCGATTATGAATCCAATTCAATTTTCCAAGATTCG
Source organism: Gossypium hirsutum (assembly GCF_007990345.1). Lineage (NCBI taxonomy): Eukaryota > Viridiplantae > Streptophyta > Magnoliopsida > Malvales > Malvaceae > Gossypium > Gossypium hirsutum. Next base: position 16,636,694 of record NC_053425.1, read on the forward strand.
AATATATGATTAGTGTAAAAATATGATGTTTTTTAATTTTGAATTAAATTATTATTTAACATCTAAAAAAATTATTACAAAATAATTAATTAAAAATATCAAAAAAACCCCTAAACCCTAATTTAAATAAACAAAACCCTAACCCTTAAAAACAGTGATGGAAAAATCAAGAGAAAAGAGCTTCTTGCTAGAAGCGCTTTTGTTGACTTGGCGAAAAGAACTTCTTGCTGGAAGTGCTTTTGCTGAAAAATGGCAGAAGAAAGCTTCCAACTAGAAACACTTTTCTACGTATCACCTAAAAAAGCTTCTAGCTGGAAGTATTTTTTAAAAAAAAATAGTCCATTCCCGTCATTCTTCATTCAATCGATCTAATCTCGTAAATATATATATTTTTTTGGTATTTAATGATAAATTTGTGTTAAATTAATTATATTTAGGCATGGTTACCCACATCATCATTTAAAAGGAAGAAAAATATGTAATTACAAAGAGGAACAAAAAGGGATAAGAGAAGACAAATTTTATAATCAATGCAAGACAATGATAGCGGAAATTTATCATAAACTTTCAGCTTTAAAAATAAGATGACAAATCCAGACTTCATTGTTTATGAATGTCTGGCACCGGACACCATAATAATTATACTCTTTTATAATAATTAAAAAATCTAAACAAGTGATCTCATATCCAATGATATAGTGTAAAAGAAAATTATTTCTTTTTCACACAAAATTAAAGGTGAAGATGGGAGTAACATAGTTTAAATTCGTTTGGTATGAATATTTAATAATAGTTTTAATTATTACTTTATTCAAATTAAGATAAAAATAAAATATTTTATATTTTAATAACTATCATCTAGTATATAATATATTATCCTAAAAAATAAGATGTAGTCATTTGAATATTTAAAAAAAATAAAAATAAATAATGATAAGGTAATGATGATGATAATAATATCACCCCTATAATTCTTAATCTAATTTGGGATATATTATAAACAACATTTCGTAACACTATAGAATTTGAGGTGTAAACCAACTTTATAATCTTTCGATTATAATAGTTTTCAGTTTACTTATGCTAGGATGTTTCAATAGCAAACCAATGACCCTTTTTAGAATATGTAAAAAATAATATAGTTTTTATAAATTTAATTTTTTTATTAGGTTAAAACTTGCGTGAAATTTTTGGACTTGATAAGTTGAATAGTAAAACATATTTTATCCAATAATAAATATATAGCTATATTTTTAACAAAATAACATATATGGTAAAATTAAAATATTTTATTATTGTATAAAAATCTTTTATAAATTTATATAAAAATAATTTTTTAAACTCAAATCATGTATATGTGTTTGGAAAGTTGTAGATTAATTGGCAATTACTGGTAATTACCTATATAATTACCTCAATTCTTAACTTCACCTTAAGAATTGGATACACTTATTGGAGTGTTTCAATTACACTTAATTTATGAAACCTATCAATTTTAGTAGTTACTCAAACATATCATTGTTGTGCAATTACAAACAATTACACTCGAATTTAATTACTAAGGTAGTGTTTCGAAAATCACCTAGTAATTAGATTTAAGTGTAATTACTTGTAATTACACAAATGGTGACATATTTGGGTAACCAATGTAATTAGTAGGTCTCACTAAATTCGGTGTAATTGGAGCACTCAAATTATCCTTCCCAATTTTTAAGGTAGGATGAAAGTTGGAGTAATTATGTAGGTAATTACACTTAAATCCATTTCTTTAAAAAAACTTATACAACTTATAAAAATTATATTATAAATATGAATACATATAAGTATTTGAGATAGTTATAGTCAAAATTTTTTTATATTATAAATTCTAAAAAATTGTATTATAAAAATATTTTTATATTTTATAAAGTTCAAAAAATATATTATTTAAATCCTAAAAAGTAAAGCTAAAATAACCCCCACTTATTAAAAGAAACCATCTACTTTATTGACGCAATTTTTGAGTAATGCCTGTTAATATCTGGCACTACTTAGCTAAAAAATATTATCATGTTGAATGGCAAATTTTGATAACAAAAAAACTTTTGGACTCTGATTCTGGTTGATACTTTAGACGGCATCATTTTTCATATCTAAATTATTTATAGCTACATATCTTTAAGATTTGTTTGGATATAATCAAGGCAATAGACTTTTCAAGTTTAGTGGATTGAATTAAATTGGGTAAATTTTGGAAATATATCTTAAAGATATAAGATTTATCTTGAGCTCATTGAAGATATTATTCATGCCTATTATCTAGCTGTTTAATAAGAAAATTGATTGTAAGTCTTAATTACTTACAAATTTAGGAGACTTGTATAGGTAATTTATTGAGCTAAGAGCACTTATTCTTGTTCATTGAGGAACCTTTCTTATGAACGCATTGAGTAAAAAATCAAGTGTGTTACTTGATTAAAATCCTACGTTTTTAGGGGAGAAACTTAGAACAAATTTTTCTAGATCTTAAGTAAAAAAGTGGGAGTCTAATATGGTGAATGTTAGAGATTGAAATTACTTGTTGTACAAGTTCCTAAACTAGTGGATTATCACTTTGGGTAACACCCCGCAAATGTAGTGAAATCATATTGCGTAAACATATCATTTTTTTCTGCCTTGTTTATAGTTGGTGCCTAAAGCAGATGGCACTAGTCTTCGACACTCTTTTGACTTTGCTCAAACTTTGCTTGCAAATATCGTTTTAGAACTTTCAAATTTAAAAATTACTTTTTTTTAAAATATAATTATTTTTCAAAAAATTATTATTTTGTTTCAATTTATATATATATATTTTAAAAATATTATTTTAAGAAAATTATTTTCCACTCATATAAAATAATTATAAGTGTAAGGTATAAAAAAATTATTATCACTCACATAATCGATGAAATATAATCTAGCTATATTTAAGTACTTGATTGAATTAGTATTATAAATTAATTAAATATTAATTTAGCTAAAAAATGCACAAACCTCAAAATTTTAGAAATAACAAATTATTTTATAGGGTATTTATGTTTGTGAATAATTATATATATTTAAAAGAAAATAGATTATACTAGGTCGCAAAATGGATGAATGATTAAATTGAAAGATTTAATAGTTTTTATGAGTATATATATTTTTTAATCCTTAGTTTTGGTTTGATTTCATATATTTTATATATTTTTCCTTCGTGTAGGTGTCACATAATTTAGTGATATATTATGTAATTGAAAAATAGTTTTAGCTAGGATGTTTGTAAATATGTCTTCCTCTTTAATTTAATCTTATTTTTCAAAAGTTTAATATTTTTATAAAAATATTTAAAAATATTGTCAATGAAACTTGATAATATTGGTAACAACTTAAGTTTGAGATCTTAATCCTCTACATTTGAGTCTCATCATGCACTTGTGTCATGTGTGCATTCTCTCCCATATTATTCAATTATCTATTCGTTGTGCTTTATATTACATTGATTTTAATTCTCGTTATCGTATTTTTAATTGTACTCGTAAATTCATTAAAAAAATGTGAAATTTTTGGCATTAATCCATGTACTTTGTGTAAGTTGTAGATTTAATCTTTATACTTTGATTTGATCAATCTTAGTCATCATATTTTTCGAATTGGGTAATTTTTGTCTTTGTAATTTTCAAAAATTAAAATTTGAACCTTACCCAAATGGTAGCAGCTAAACCAATTTGATTAAATTATGTTTTTAGTCCTATAATATGCATAAAATTGTAGACTTAATTCATGTTCTTTAATTGTATCATTCTTCATTCTTGTAATTTTCAATTTTCGAAATTTTAATGTAGACGCAAGATGAGAATTTGTTTTTCTTTTTAGTAATATGTAAAATAGAAAGAATATATCCATTACTTTAGCCTAATAAAAGAACTTAAAAAAAAAATCTTCTAAAAGATTAACTGTTTTGAATAGATTAAGTTAGATATGCTGAATAGATGACGAGAGGTGTGACAGCCACAAATAATTAAAAGTTTGAAAAGCAAGTTAAATTCAGAAAGTAGATTGAAGAGGAGGATGGTGAAATTGCAATGGGCAAGCTACACATGAAATTATTGTTTTATTCTTTCTGTTTGGCAAGCTACACATGAAATTATTGTTTTATTCTTTCTGTTTTTTCCAGGAAAAAGCAGTACTATGTTTAACACTTAACAGGGGTGATTCCAGGGACCTCCCTAACATTACCATATGCTACTTACAACTATAAAACAAGTATATTTTTAATTCTATGCATGGCTATAACCCTTCCATTATTTGTACCAAAAACATAGTTATCATGTCGCAACCCGGAAGATCTGGAAATACCCCTGTTTTTAGTGTCTTATTTGATCATCAAGTTTTAAGGAAGACGCTATTGTAACATGCAATTTCTTCTCTTAATTAGGGGAAAAAAAAACACTGTAAATACTACATTGTATGTCTCCAAATTACAGGAAGTATTTGGAAGTTGCAAGAAGCTTGATAGCAAAGGACTATGGAATCCTTTAGATTCAGGCATTTTTGGAGCCACAAAATTTAGCTAAAAACCAGTTTCTTCTAGGAGTCTTACTAGCATTTGGTTAACAGCAGCTGCAATTTCATCCACAGTGCTCAAATGGCATCCTTCCTCTACCTGTCATGGTTTTCATCCATTGACTTTTGTTTTAAAAAAAGGGTATATCTTCGACTGAAAGATGAAAAGGGGTTAAATAAATTGGGTTGTTTTGTTCTAACCTTGACACTAACTGAATAAAGAGCCATTTCATTCATGGTTGTGACATTGAGGTGTTGAACGACGAGCCTTAGGCCTTGTAAACCAGCAACCAGTTTTAAGAGCTGCCTGGGTTGTTTCTTGGAGAGTATCTTAAGGTTTGCATGGCTCTCCACCATAGTCACTTCTATGTCCGCCACGCTTTCGGCCGTCGCGGCGGCCGCAGCCATGTGCTGTTGTTGATTACTGTTGCACTGAGTTGCACGAGTTGAGAACTGTGGAAAGGTGAAAAACTCAGCAAAGGGTGAAGAATAAGCATCATGCTGCGGTTGTTGAGTGGTTCGCTTATGAGCTTCCATCGACTGCAACAGCTGCTCTAATTCCTTAACAAAATCAATGGCTCCGCCAATTATCGACGCTTGATCGCCCTGAAAGTGTTACTTTTATCAGTCTACAATTCTTCTTAAACATGATTAATTAAAGCGTTTGTAAAAGAGAGATTTAATTTAAACTAACCCTTTGAACATATGAAGGCGGCATCAAGGATCTGAGTGCAGCGAGGTACTGGTTCATTTGTTTCCGGCGATTACGTTCAACGGTGATATGAGTCATTCTCTGATTCTCTAGCTCTTCTTTGTTCTTGCTGCTCCTTGTTCGTCGACGTTTTCGCCTACTGTTGGTGGTCGTCGTTGCTGGTGCCGGAGTTTCCATTAATGGAGGGAATCTTATGGGGCCGGGGAGAGATTGATCAACGGTGCAAGTTTCAGGTGAAGAATAAGGATCCCATTGATCCTTAGTGTGTTGCATGGTTGAGTTAGTGGATGAAGAGTCCCAATTTGCATGGAGATCATGATGATTGGGTTGCTGAAGAATCCCCAGAAGAGTTTTATCTTCATTCTGTAAACAAAAGTCAAAGCCAACTCCGCCGCCCACGGTGGAGAAATCGTCGAAAACATAAGGAAAGGGGTCTTGAGGGTAAACTACAGCCTCTAACGCCATTATCAAAAGCCCAAATCCTAATTGCTGTCGGGGGAAGGGGGGAGAAATAATGAAATCTGAAATTTCAGTAAAAGGGAAAATGGAATAAAAGTTGAAAAGAGGGGAACAAACTTCCCCTTTTATCATAGGCATCCGCCATGAAACAAAGAAAGTTGATGGACTTTTTAAAAGATGTCTAATCCTAAGAAAATTAATTAAAAACAAAAAACAAAAAAAAAACAAAAGCTACAGCATGGTGCACGTGAGATTACATTGAAGACCAGTCGCTGCCACAGAGAAAGATTCTCTCTATGCCACACTCCCCGAATTGGAGATACTAATACTTTTTCAGGATTGTCTTCCAAACCCCAAGTATAATCTATAATTAATCTTGTCTCTATTGAGATAATGGTACTCTTCAATTGAGTGTCTTTCATTCTACATGATATTCGTCAAAATGAGAAGTACTTGCTTAGTAAATAAAAATTTATGGTTGAAACCGTGGCTGTAGTGTTAACTACAAAATCAAAATTGCATAAATATAAAGATGAATATCGAATTTATTTACGTAGTTCAACTTCAGTCTATGCCTGTTGAATCTTGCACAGAACAATAATTTACTATCTTTCTTATAGTTAAACAGCAACATTGTAATTATACTAAACCATTCTCTCGTTAAGTTTCTCCCTCAAAAATTTAATTTTTCAATCCAAGAGACTCTTATGATTGCTTATAAAGATAATGCACACATAAAGCGATCTAACTTGAATAAATTTATTCTCTCTATCTTTCAGTTACTCTTTAGTCTAGACTAAAGTTAAGTTTATATATTACTTAAGTTTTGCTTATATAAGAGTCACAGTCTAATCACTTTACTATAAAGTAAGGTTGAAAAAATAGTATAGGATAATAATTTCATGAGAATTTTGGTGTAATTCAATGTCTTCAATTATAGAAAGTGACTTTATTTGTTCCGCAAGTAGTCAAACTTGACCCACAAGTAATCAATATTCAAGTCTTCAAATTTAACTCAATTGATTTAATGTTTTGAGCTTTAATTTGTCCAAATATCTTCAAAACGGATAACTCAATACTTTTGTTTTAATATTTGCTAACTTTGAAAATAGACAAGTACGACAATGAAACAATGCCTGAAGTTGTGGCCATTGTTTCAGCCATTGAAACAATCACAAAATTTTTCCTTACTTTCAAATATGTCAACAATAATAAATATTATTTTGAGAGTGTTTATGTATTTTTAAAATATATTTAGGAAAAAAAAGCATAAATATTAAATTTGTTAGTGCATTGTGCTGATAGTGTGGAGACATTAATTCTCTTGAGTCATGAAACATATCTTTAATGTTTTGATTCGTATATGAATAGGGTGAAATTAATTAAAATTAAATTTGAAGTTTGGATAATTAACTTATGGTGCATTTTTGGATAGGATTTAAACTTTTTAAAGTCAAGATATATGGTAACTATTTCTTAATTTCGAAACACGCTTTCACTTAATTTAGAGTTTGAAAATTCAAATTATAAGCGAAGATTCATTCGAATTTTATGCTCAGATTTGAAAAAGGAAATTTAGTAATTCCTCTCATAGTTTTACATAGAAAGAACAAGTTGATAAAATTCGTATTTTATGATACGGATATCGAGTAAAAACAAATTTCCTACCGTCCAAACAAAAGAGAGGTCTCTAAGAAGATGTGACCAAAGTTTCATTAGGCAATAATGTGGTCGGAAATTTGAGAAAGATTTTAGGGGGAAAAAGAAAAGAAAAAAGCTGATGATAAGCCACAGAAGATTCTTATGATGAAGATCTATAAAGAAAAAGAGAAAGAAGCTTAGCTTTATTCAGGTGTGTACAGACGAATCCATGTGACCATGCATGAATACATATAATAATCATTCTCATAATTCATCTATTTTTTCTGTATAATGTCTAATATTACTTTGTCTTTCCCCATGTTTTCTTTATTATTACTTTTATCTCATTATTTTAAAAACTCTTTTATTTGAATAAGTAAACATTGTAAGAATTGAGAATGTTCACATTAATTTTAATTTTTTCAAGAAGACATGGATTTCCTTCTTTTTCTCCTATCCTTCCATTGAATATTGTCGGAATTTGTGATTATTATTTTTTCTTTCTTACAATATATAGACTTAAAAGTCACTATATTTTATTTCTTTATTAAATAATATATCGACTTTACAAATAATATTTTTTTTAAAAATATAAAAATGTATTTAAGCATGCTCAAATTCATATTTTTTTTTATTATTGTAATATCAATAATATCAATTGAGTTAAGGTTGAAAAAATTAAATGTATTGCAAAAGAAAATTGTAAATTATAAGATTCCAATAAAGCATAATCATAAAATAAAGTCCTCAAAATACAATTAGGCTAATTGTTATATCCTTATTATCCTTTGAAAATAAAAAATCGAGTTACCAAGGAATCTTAATAATTTAATTGCAATTTTTATAAACTAATTTTGAGGTTCATAATCCGCCATGTCACAGTCAATCTTCCTACTTTTGGTACCATATGAATTTCTTTTGGGGGGGGGGGCGGAATGATTTAAAAATTCGGTTCAATAATTAATTTGGGATTTAATAATTGGTTTAGAACAAATAATTTGAGAAAATCATGATTTCATCCTACATTCAACTTATTTTTTAATGCCATTAGATTTTGCCTTCAAATTTATAGACGAAGGAAAACGCGTTTGTCGAAAAATAATAAATAATTTGTTACCTAAAAGTAAGGTAATACGTTAAGTCATATCACTTTGGGTGTTTTTGGTCAAACAAAAAAAAGAAAGAAAGAGAGCTTTCCTTTAGATTATATGTTTTAAAAATATATATCATTGATTCTCAATTTAATTAATTTAATTTAAATTATTTATAAAAAATAAAAAAATATATTTATAAGCAGATATTAGTTAATAAATGCATTGAATAATTTGAATTTAAATTTATCGTTTCTTAAAGTTTTATGGGATGGAATGAATTTGAATTTTCTACAGAAATTGGGAAATCTAAAGTTAACCGAATAATTAATTCAAAAATTAATCATTGAGACTTATAAATTCTAAAATTTTAATCTCCTTTTTCTTCATAAAAGATTTCAAGATCTAAAGTATAGATATATAAAACACACACTAGGCAAAGGCCCTCTTTAAAGGGAATCGGAAGCATTCATAATTACAACTCATCACCTAAGAAAACACCAAAATGAATAGACTTAATTAATTAAGTAGTGTGTTAATTGCATGTGTTTGAAGCGCAAAGATCGGTTCCAAAAATTCTAATCATGACGCATGTGGGGCATTATACATCTTCCAATTAATGTACAACAATTTTAAGCTTTTAATCACAAACTTCTTTCATTTATTTTTAATTAAACAAAAAAAGCTAATATATCTGGGTTTTATTGACCTCTTCAAGGAACCACGGACCTCAACTTCTGGGAATTTGCTTATTGTCGTTTATTGTTGAAAAATGGGAAAATCCAGATTCTTCCATGCTGCTCAGTTTTGCTTTAAAATTTACACTTTGCTGTCGCCGTTTTTTTCTTAAATTTCTTTTTCATCCTATATAGCTGAGGATTTGACAGAAAAATTTCACAACCAACAAGGGTGATGATGATAAGACTGTAAGATGATGTTAGATTAATAATGGTGTTAGTAATTTGTGAAAATTAAATTAAATTAAAAATTTTATCTATAAAATTAAAGTTCATGTATAGTATCACATATTTATTTGTTGATACAATGTATAATAAGGAGGAGAGTAGGGAAGAGTAAGTGGTAGTATTGAGATCAGTTCACTTAAAGAGGTCAATAGCCAGAAATAAACAAGAGGGCAAGCTGATTGCTAGGAGAGAAGATGATTGTGTAGAGTAACTTTAAGTGTTCAAGAGTCAGTCCTTTTTTTATCGTTGTTAGGGTATTTATAAGAAAGGTCCTCTTGTTTGCTAGAGTAGCATGACAAGTTGTTATAAAGAAGGTTGTCATGATATAATACATGAAGAACGTGTATCGTGGGGCTCATTCTGTTATGTCTTCGGTCAATACAAAGTTGTTATACCCAGGTGGGTTCCAATTGCCTTAAGGGTGTCTTCACCACTTGAAGAGTGTATGCAACTGAAAAGCGAGTGCCTATCCTATCTAAGAAGGCTGAAGGGCTTGTCAGAAGGGTCTATCAAGTAGGTGGTTGTGAGTACGAAAGGTTGATACTCCTCTAGTTAGGACGGATGATCAAGCAAGGCGTTCTCTCAAGTGAAGTCAAAGAGAAGGTCAACGTTATCTGTCTTGCTGACATGTGTATAAGTTGGGAGGAGAGGTATAACACTATTTAAAGTTCATGAGTTGTTTTGAGATTTATCCCTTATTAAAATAATAAAGGGGTTTTAATAGCAAAAGGATTATTGGGTTACAATAAGATTAAAATGAAACTGCTAATTTTTTTAAAATCATCTTTAAAAATCAAAAAAATTAATCTCTTTATTTTAATTTGTTTGAATTAAATTTTCGTATTTTATAAAATAAAATTGGTGTAGTTGTTGATAAATTATTTATTTTTGTTAATTTCTTACATATAAAATATTGAAGTGCTAATTTTCACACTAATAATTTAACGAAAAAATTTAACAATGATATTTTCTTATATGGTGAAGTTGTGATTTTATTTCAGTGAAAGTCTTTTGTTATTACATCACATATTTGATAAATTTTAATAGTGATATAATTTGAGTAAATTTTCATTTTTGTTAAATAAAAGAATTAAATTTCAGAAAAGAAAGAAAGTAAAAGTATTGATTTCTCCTATCTCATAAAGTAAGGAAAGAATATCATAATTGGAGCTAAGAGGAAGTGTGAGGATTTGTTACATGCAAGGTGGTGCCAATCATGGTAGGCTGATCATGAGGTGCACTTTAGATATACAGTGGATAAGATAGTGAGGGGATGTTTATGAATATATGGTATAGTATTACATGTTAAATGAAAAAAAGGGACTAACAAAAAAGTTCGAAAGAAGATTTCATTCAAGGGGGATTGTTTCGAATATTAGGTTATGTTACATAATAAAATTGTGGAAATATAAGATCACGGATAGAAAGTGAGATTATTTTATTTGATTTAATTTATTAGAATGTAAGATTTATGTTTGGTTGATGAGATGTTAAGATTTATGTTTGGTTGATGAGATGTAAGATTATTTAGAAATACATTTACTCCATTATTTTTGTTATAGATTTTTTTTAAAAAATTAGTCGCTTTAATATTTTTTAATCTCAATTTTCATAAAATTATGATAAATTATTAAAATTCTTACTTTTTGTTTCAATTTTTATATATGCTAATAAGTAAAAATATTGTGTTGAAATAAATTTATAAATCATAATTATAATAATTCATGAAAAAATGATTGCAACTATAATTAATATATTAATAAATAAAATATAATGATTATAATTGTAATGTATGGCATCTACTAGTTCACTATTAAGAAAAAAATATTTTTAATTAGTCTTAAACTTTATTTAAGAAATAAAAAGCCTAAATTGATTAGAATAATAAAAATAAAGGGTAAATTCGTCTAAAATTCAATATTACTGTCACACCCCAAAATATAGGGGGTTAATTGTAATGGATAGACAAGAAAAATGTACAGGGTTTAGTGGTTGAGTGTTTAGTGTTCTCTCTAAAAACCCAAGTTTGAGCTACCTTTCTCTCATTTCTTTTACTTTAATTTTCAACAACTTAGGATAAAAGCCACACCAAAATATATACGGTTGGGAATAGAGATTAAATAAGAAATAGACTTTAGGCCTAGTATTTCCCCCCAGTGACTAGATTTTGAGTCACGTCTTCCCTTTTTTATTTCGTAATTTCGCCAAATATGCCTCCAAAATATATGAATATGATTAAGCGTAATAAATAAATAAAAATGAGTAAAGGCTCAATGGTTAAGGTGTTAGTACTCTTAAATACCTAGATTTGAGCTTCCTCCTTCTCCCCTTTCATTTTAAATTTAAATTTGGAAAATATTGGAAAAATTGTAGGTGAGCCTTCTCCATCTTTTTATTTATTCTCTTTTTATTTTCTTTCTCTTTTCTTTACATCATATTTTTATCCTAACTCAAATCAACCTCCATTCAATCGTTCTTTCTATTGATTTTGTATTTGTCATCAATAGCATCCCTACCATTTCCAAGATTCGGTAAATACATCTCATTTTTTATGTTTATGTAACAGTCTGATTTTGGGTCTAGTCGGAATAGTGGTTTCGAGACCACAAATCTAGAGTCGGAGAAATTATTTTGAAATTATTTTTTGTGTTGTGGCATGATTATACGAGTGCATGAAAATTTTGGTGGATTAATTTTAGCGATTGCATGCTTAATTGTGAAAAAGGACTAAATCGGATAAAGTGCAAAAGTCCTATTTTGATAGCTAAGGGTGTCAAATAGCTGGAGAACCAAAATTGGGGGTCTTTAAAGGGCCAGTAGACCCTTAAAATAGAGGTGGCCGGTTATAGGGACAAAAGGGATGAGAAACTCAAAGTTAGGTAGCCTAAATTGAATAAAATATAACATAAGAAAAAGGCTATCATCTTATTTTTTTTTCTTTTATGCTTGTTTTGCTCTTTATTCTCCACCAATTTTCTTCCAAGAAAATGACCATGGAAGCTTTAAAAATTTCAGCAACTTAAAGCCTTTGCAAGTAAGTGATTTTGAGGGCTTTTCTTGAATATTTTTGTACTTTTGAGATCCTTGTAGCATTAGCTTTCTAACAAGGGGACTATTTTGCAAAATGGTTGAAAGTATAGGGTTTTGACATGATAGTAGACATGTTGATTTCTAAAATTTTATGGAAGAATATGAGTTATGGTTGTGAAATAAACAACTTTTGTGAAGTAGTTTTCATAGAAACCTTAATTAGGGACCATTTTGCATAAGTTGTGAAATAGATGTTACATGTGTGTAATAATGAGAATTGTGGACTGTTTCTAGTATAAAATATCCGGCTAGGCTTGGTTAGTGAGAAAATGTGATAAAAAAATCGATTTTCAAACCTAGGGGTAAAATGGTTATTTTGTAAAAGTCTAGGGGGAAAATGGTTTTTTTGCCCAATTATGAATTTTCAAGTGTCTAGATTAATATGCTGATGAAATGAATGAATTTCTATCATTTTATATCAAGAATTACAAAATTCGAGCCTAGACTGGGAAAAAACAAAGCTAGTGGACTAAGCCGAACTAGTCGCCTACATTTTGTATACCGAGGTAAGTTGTATGTAAATAATACAACTACATTGTATTATATGTGTTTGAATTGATATAACATGAGTTGCTTGATTGTGGAAATGATGATGTATGATGATAATTGAGATAGTAGAACTCCGTTTAGACCTCAGGAAATAAATCGGATATTCACGCCTTGACATTCGGGTTATTTGTGTGCTAGTGTAAGATATGTCTGGGACATGCACCGGCCACATTATCAGAGCTAGTGTAAGACATGTCTAGGACATGCATCGGCTACAAGATGTGTTAGTGTAAGACTATGTCCAGGACATGGCATTGGCACGTATAGAGGTGTCAGTGTAAGACTATGTCTGGGACATGGCATCTGCACGAATGTGAGAGCTAGTGTAAGACCATGTCTGGGACATGGTGTTGGCCTCGGTTTCGATAGTCAGTGTAAGACCATGTCTGGGACATGGCATTGACTTGATGGATGAGCCAGTGCAAGACTATGTTTGGGACATAGCATTGGCATTATACCCTATGTTTGAGGCTTAGTGAATATCCGATAGCATTCCAAATGGTTCAACGGTGAGAATTACAGTTTAAGTGAAATGAGAAAAGTAAAACCATGTTGTGAGTGGTACAAGTACCTATTTAAAATGTATGAGATGTGAGCTCAATAGTGATGAGTAAGTTATGCTTATGCCTATTTTTGTAGTATGAGAATGATGATGAATGATAAAGTTGTTGTTATATTTATTTGTATGCAACATACTAAGCTTTATGCTTACTCCCTCTTCTTCTCATTTTCTTATAGTGTCATCTAATTAGCTCGAGGATCATCGGACATCAGAGGCATCGATCACACTACCAACCAAAGTACTTGGTATAATTGGTTTTATTATTTTGAGTATGGCATGTATAGGGCTTAGACTTTTGAGTTTTATGTCAATGTTAATTTAACCAAGGTGTTAGCTTGGGATGAATCCCTTAGTTTTGTATAAAGCCTTGGATAATGGCTAATATACATTATTGATATATGCAAATGATGATATTTTCATGAATGAGTTAATGCCTTTTGTGGCTGATTAGACTTTGTGCTGTTGTGTGGATTTGTCATGTTAGATGTTATGTAGGTTGATGCAAATAAAGGTAGCAAAAGGCTTGGTAAATAGCCTTATTTTGTCCACACGGCTAGACACACGGGCGTGTGTCCAGGCCATGTGTGACACATGGCCACCCCCATGGGTGCGTTGTCCGGCCGTGTGTCCTCTGCAAGTTAAATATGTAAGTCAGGATGCATGGTATTAAACACACGCACAGAGACACGGCCGCGTGTCTCTACCGTGTGAAGGGCACGGTCTAGCACACGGGAATGTGCTTTGGTCATGTAACCCTTAAGGATTGCTAAGAATGTCAAGGTTTTCAAACACGGGCTGAGAAACTGGCGTGTTGAGGCCGTGTGAGGGACAAGGGCCATAATACGGAAGTGTGCCAGGCCGTGTGAAAATCCCTGTAGGTTCGAATTGAAAAATAAATCTACACAGGTAAAGGACACGGGCGTGTCCCTAAGTGCTTAGGCCGTGTGTGCCACATAGGCCATCAGTATGACTGTATTCAAAATCCACACAGGCATGTTGCCCATCCACACGGGCGTGTGTCTTGTTCAAAGGTCAATTTCCTAGTGTTGGTTAAAGGACCCGAGTTGGTCTCGAGTGGTTTCCAAGAGATGTTTTGGGCCTTGTAAGCCCATGATAAGAAGTTTTAGACAAAGTTTGAAAAAGTTTTATTTTTTAACGGGCTCATATGATCCGACTTATACGTGTGTATGTGATTTGTGAACGGTAATACCTCTTACTCAGTATCGGCGTTTAACTCAGGTTAAGGATGTTATATTTAGTGGTATCAGAGCTATGATTTAGTCAATTTTAGGACTAACCTAGCATGGGTATGAGTCTAGCTATATCTGCCATAGCTGTATATTGATAGTGTGACGACTCTTGACGATTATAAATTATTTTTTCATATAGTAAATGGATCCCGATAGAGCTACGGCGGATGATGTGGAGAGTAATGCGCCGGCTCCAGCTGAAGGTATCGTGCCTGTTGGAAGTGAGCCCGTAACAATGGGCCAGGGTGGAGGGGCTAGAGAAGCCTACCTCCGTATGATGGATGCTTGGTATATGGAGTTTGTTCGTGCGAATCTTAACATTCCACCTCCCCCATGATACGTGATACTCGCGACAGGTTTTAAAGATTTATAATTAATTGTTCTTGAAACTAACTATTATCATGATGAAGGTAAGTGTACCTATCGTACAGTAGTATAGCTTTAGTAAGACCGAATTGTCGAACCTAAAGGAACCAAGAGTACTAGTAATTACTTCCTTTTTATTTTCTAGCCTAAAAATTAAGGGGTTTGTTTATCTAAACTAATTAACTAAACTAAGGATGCACAGAGAGAAATTGGGGAAAATTTTTTGGGAAAATTCGATTTATTAAGACAATACCCAAGGAAAAATCCACCTAGACTTCACTTGTTATTTGACTCTGAATCAGGCAATTTATTCATTTGACTTGATCTGTAGAAGTCCCTAAGTTATACTATTATCTCTCTCGAGACTAATAACGTCTAATCCTAGGTTGATTAATTGAAATCTCTTTCTAATTAACACTCTAGTGTTGCATTAACTTGATCTATGGATCCCCTTATTAGGTTTCACCCTAATCCGACAAAATCTTATCACCCTATCTCTAGGCGTGCAATCAACTCCGCTTAATTACTACAAATTTACTCTTAGACAGGGTCTTTTCCCTCTCTGAATAAGAGCATTAACTTGAATTAATATCCTGGAATATTAAAACAAGAATTAAGAACACATAATTAAGAACAAGTCAAATATTTATCATACAATTCAGATAATAATAACAAGATCCGTCTTAGGTTTCATTCCCCTTAGGTATTTAGGGGGTTTAGTTCATAATTATAAAAGAAAACATCTCAGAAGAATAATGAATACAAAATATAAAGAAAACCCAAAACCCCTGAATGGAAATTGAAAGGAGATCTTCAGTCTTGACAATGAATCCGGCTTCTGAGATGGATCAATCGACTTCCCTTGAGTAATTCCTTGCCTCCTACTCCGTGTGTCTCTTTTAAGTTCATCCTCAGGTGTTTAAATAGGCTTTAGAATGCCTAATATCCCTTAAAAGTGGCTTTTTCCGAAGAAGACTATACTTGGGCTCGGCAGGGACACGCCCGTGTGCGATTACTCCAGCCCGTGGTCAAGGCTATTGAATAGGCACGGGTGTGTAGTCTACCCGTGTAAGTCGTGCTTCAATCTTGCCAAATGGACACGGCCCTATGCCACGCCCGTGTGAGGAAGTCCAGGCCGTGTTGATTTCCCACGTGGGTCCATTTTCTCCGTTTTCGGCCCGTTTCTCGCTCTTTTTACTCTCCTATGCTCACCTAAGTATAAAACATGAAATTAAAAAATTAGGAGCATCGAATTCACTAAATATAAGAAGAAACCATCCATAAATGTGCTAAGCATGGAATAAAAATATGTATAAATTACGGTTTATCAAATACCCCACACTTAAGTGTTTGGTTGTCCTCAAGCAAAATCTTCAACTCACAATCAAAGTAAATTCTTCTCAATTTAATTCCTATCAATAATATCTCAAAATAATCCATAAGTATTCATACATTGAAAATTCAACTAAACGTACATCAAAGTTTCAAGCATTCCAAGTTGAGCATTTTATCACGAAAACATAGGTGTCTCCCCTCATCTAAGTGATTACCTTTGATCAAAATATCACAGAGTTTAACATCCTCACTAAAGATTCATTCAAATCACTCGAGGAGTTTAAGGACATCAAATAAAGCACTCATTAGTCAATATGAAAAGTTATTACCATAGGCTTGCTTGAAAATCAAATCTCCACCACTATATATTGAGATGATACTTCAATCAAAAAGGTCTTTAGAGGGTTGTAATGTGGCTCTGGTTAGAGGGTGTGATCACAAGCTAAAAGAAAAGGTTAGAATCGAGATTGAATTGAAAAATTACCTTGCTAGAAAAATAACTAGTCGTCAGTTGAATACAAGTGAGCTTCTTTTCGGAATATTGAATTAACACTCAAGCTCAAAAATGACGAATTACTTCTGTATGTAAGTATTTTTTTTAAGAACAAGTCAAATAACATAGAACTTAATTATTGCAATGAAGAATAAAAAACAGCTAAACAATTAATTTAAATCGAATCTCAACAAAAATATGGATCAAATTAGGGGATTTCATCAATAATGAGTTATGGGTTAATATTGAAGGTAAATCAATTGATGGCTTGTTAGGCTCAGGGGATCACTAAGGGTTAATTATGAAGGTAGGCTTTTGTGGAGTGAGTGGGTTAAACCTAAGTGCTTTTATCATCTCGACATATCAAATCAAATGGTGTGGTCTTAACATGCATAATCAAGCAAGTTCTAGAATAACAAACAATACTAACGCACTTATAATAAAAGTGAGCATGAAAGAAATAACATATGTTCTAAAGGCTCAAGTTCTCACAATAATTATGACTTTTTGATGTTTAAACTTGTGAATTTCAACTCAAGATAATATCTAAACTTGGGGGAAACAACCTAAAAATTTTTAATTCTCAAAAATCAACTTATCATGCTTGATTCCCTATTGTCTTAAAGTTTAAACGATCAATGCATAAATGCCTATGTTTTAATTCAAGACATATTAATAAAAATCATAACTTAATCAAAATTCATTCTAATAGTGGTATGAGAAGATCACATGAGAACAAGACAAAATTTAGGGATTTCTGATAATGATATAAAAGACCCCTCACACTTAAGATGTATATTGTCCTCAATGTACAAAGATAGATATATTAAAAAGTATAGATTTATAATCATAAGATAGGGAGAGAAGTGAAACTTCCTAAATGATGAATGAACTCCTTGAATTGGAGTTATGGAGAATAATCGGCCAAGGCAATGATGAGTATAGAGGAGGATACTTCGGTGGTGGTAGAGGTTCATTAGTCCATAAGTCTTGCGCTAAAATAATATTATATCTGGTAGTAGCTATGGTCGTGGTCGAGCAGGACACGGCAGTAGTGGAGAACCTTTTCCAGTGAGGTTTTTAGTTCCTAAGCGATGATGAGCTTTGGAGCTCTTTATAACTGTGATAAAATTAAGAACTCTTTAGGAAATATAAGGAAGCATAATTACTTGTAATGAAATAGCCGAAACTATAAATTATTCAATCAAAATTAAAGAACCTAAAATTAAAATAATATTAAAGGAAAATAAGATAAAATGTACTTAAAGAAGATAAATAAAGATAAAAGTGGAAATAAAAATAAAAAATAAAAAAGTCTTTAAACATCGTCATCGCCGAATGGTTCGTGAGGTGGTGGTGGCGATGAGATGTGAAGGTGCTGACAAATCTGATAAATAGTAGTATTAATATGATCAAAACGCTGAAAACACTGTTGCTCAAATCGAGTAAGGCGCTCAGAGATGTCAGAGTATGAAGCCGCCGCATGAACTGGATGATGGATGGGTGGTGGCTGAGACGGTAGGTCCTCATGACGTGGAAGGACATCATCAGTAATGTCCTCTGGGTCCTCCTCCTCGATGGACTGGACGAGGCGGTATTGAGGAGGGTAGGTGTCGATCATCCTCATATGTTGCATGCTCAAGATGCCCTGTGGGGACATCGGGCCGATAAGAATGAGGGAGGATGATTGTGCCGCTGTGTTGAGGAACCCAAAATACCGAGCCAATCGAGTCACATAGGGCCCGATAGAGATGACTCCTCTCTTATGCCACTCCGTCTGATGGCGGATGGTGAGGGCAATGAAATTGGCAAGTTCGAAGCCGTGCCCATTCGCCATGCTCCACAAGAAATAGGCGTCGTAAGTGTTGACGACACCGATGCTCTCTCATCGTCCTGTCAGAGTGTGGGCCAAGATGGTGTGTAGGTATCGCAGGGATGGGGCGAGGGCCGATGCCTTAGAACGACTAGGATCATAGGTGGCTGAGGCAGGGAAGAGGTCCTTCCAGCACTTTGAGGGGGAGTAGTTGATGTGGCGATAGAGGGTGTCAAGTTCATTGTCATCCATGTACTCCTCCGTGTATAGCCCAAGTGCAATTTTAAACTCCGATATGCTCAACTGGCGCACTAGACCACCAAGGCAGAATTGGACCGTTCCAGGATTGTCGAAGTTTGTCATGACAACTTGAAGATGGAAGGTCGAGCAGAGTTCCATTGTGAGCTCGAGGTACGTCGGCTCGATGATCTCAAAGAAGAGCCCCTACGGTTCAATCGTCAGGAGGGTTCGGACTGCGTCAGTCATCTGAATTTGTTCAAGTGCGCCCAGTCAATGCAGCGTTCCACACCTAAGGGTTGGGACGGTAATATTTGAAATGGCTCCTCTTGAGGTCCCAAGGGGCACTGGAGGAAAGGGTGATGGATCTCAGCGATAGGACCCGAGGAAGACATTGCTCTTTTCCATTTCTTCGAAGCGGGGACGGCGGTCTTCTTGCCACGTGAGGTTGACATTGTATACCTGCAATGATAAGTCGTAATAAAAATAAAATTACTCCCCAACAAAAGCATGAAAAAATATGTATAGTAAAACTGATAGAGATATTTCCCAGAAGTCAAGTACGAAAAAACAACTATGCTAAAAAAAAAACCCAATCAGATAAATTACGTCATTACTATGAAAAGGACTACGAGAGTAATGTTAACGGAAATATCTAGTGAATGAATGCATGTGGGTAAGCATAAAATCTATGAGAACAAGAAAAATGGATGAATGCAGCAAAATGTATCGACTAACATGGCCAATTTCTATCATGATAACTATGATTATTTGCTCAAAATAAAACAAAATATCATGAAATAAGTAAAAGAATGAAGAAAATAGAGAGAACAAAATAAACAAACGCAAGAGGAAGGAGCTTTGTCGTCCAAAGTGGTGTTGTAGTCGGCGCACGGGCGTGGAAGGTAGGGCGTGTGAAGTTACAGCGGCTAGGGTTAGGGATTTTGCGGAAGGAGATGATGAATAGTGAGGGGTTTACGTAGATTTTGGGGCGCAAGGCCGTGGGGCACGCCTGTGTGCCCTAATTTTTGCATGTGTGTTTCGTAATTTTTTAAATTTGGGCGTATCTAAGATTCGCACACGCCCGTGCTCTTTGGGCGTGTTGGTGCACACGGCTGTGTCGCATAACTGTGTCCTACTTCATTTGTTTCTCCCACGCCCGTGTTCCAAAGCGCACTCCCTTGTTGTTTTATCAGTCTTGAGCACGGGTGGTGGGCACGGGCGTGTCGCACGCCTGTGCTAAATTCTCAGTTTCAACCACGGTTTCTTGACACGGGCGTGTCGTACGCCAGTGTTGGGTTGGTAGACTCGCCCACGGCCACATCGCACGGCTGTGGCCACTTATCGCATCTCGTGTTAAGGAAAAATTTTACCCTATTTTCACATGACCGTATCGCACGGCCGTGTCTCCTCCCGTAATGTTAGCACGGCCAATGGCACGCTCGTGTGCCTGGCCGTGTGGATTAGAATCCTATGTTTCAATGACTCAGTTAGTGATTAGATGTTAGAAATGAAACTTTTAAAGAGGTTAACATCGTTAGTGCTTGGGTTGCCTCCAGAGAAGCGCTTATTTATAGTCTAAGCACGACTTACCTTTTTGGTGCATGGTCATGGTGGTACGAGGAGTTTACACTCCTCATCCCTACTATCAATTTTATTAACATAAGGTTTAAGACGAGTACTGTTTACCTTAAAAGTGCCGAATTTGGGATGAATTACCTCGATTGTACCATATGGGAAAATACTGAGTACCGTAAGAGGGATTGCTCCGTTAGGTTCAGAAGTGGCAATACGAGGGTCTGCTGCGTTTAGTAGTACTTTGTCTCCAACCTTAAGTTGATTTAGTGTGACATTGAGCTCGTCATGGTGTGGTTTTGGTTTATCGTGTGTCCTCAGTTTATGTGTCTGCCATTCATCTAGTTCCTTGATTTGTAGCCTTCGTTCTTCATAGATAGGTCCTTTGTTATTGCTTGAACATGGCTCATGTAGGTTCTTCAAACTTATTTCCTGCAAAGTAGGTTGCACCACATGGTCAGTTTTAGTAGAATAATTTATACAACCATATTCAATTTTTGATGTGTTACTCGTATTACGAGCTTGAAGGGTGATTGTTTTGTCTCCCACACGAAGTGTGAGTTCACCTGTGCCAATGTCAATTATTGTTTTAGCTGTTGCTAAAAAGGGTCACCCTAAAATTAAAGGAACGTTAGTATCCTCTTCTATGTTTAGAACAACGAAATCAACTGGGAATATAAATTTATCAATTTTAACGAGTACATCTTCAATAATCCCCCTAGGAAATCTGATTGTTTTATCTGCTAATTGAATACTCATTCTAGTTTGTTGGGGTTTCCTAAGACCTAGTTGCTTAAACATTTTGTAAGGCATGACATTGATACTAGCCCCTAAATCAGCCAAAGCATTATTAACATCTAGGCTACCGATTAAACAGGGAATCGTAAAACTCCCTAGATCTTTTAATTTGTTGGCCAACTTATTTTGTAGTAGGGCTGAGCAAATCGCATTTAGCCCCACATGTGACGACTCATCCAACTTCCGCTTATTTGTTAAAAGCTCCTTTAAGAATTTGACTGCGTTTGGCATCTGCGAAAGAGCTTCAATAAATGGTAAGTTAATATGTAACTTCTTTAATAATTAAAGGAATTTACCGAATTGTTCGTCTGTGCGGTCTTTCCTTATCGCGTTAAGGTATGGCACACGAGGTTTGTACTCTTTACTTACTAATTTTTGGTCCTTGTGGTCCACCTTACCTTTACCTTTACTTACCATAGTTTCTTGCCTCGATTCTGGTTCAGGTGCAACTAACCCTTCCGCATCTTGAATGGTAATTGCATTGACGTGCTCCTTTAGGTTAGATTCAATGTTACTCGGCAGGCTACCTTGTGGTCGTTTAGATATCAATTTAGCGAGTTGACCTATCTGAGTTTCGAGCCCTTGAATCGACGCTTGTTGATTTTTAAGTGCTGTCTCAGTATTCTGGAAACGAGTTTCTGACACCAAGATGAATTTTGTTAGCATCTCCTCAAGGTTCGACTTTTTCTCTTGCTGGTAAGGTGGTTGTTGGAAGCCTAAAGGTGGAGGTGGTCTCTGATTCCCTTGGCCTCCCCATGAGAAATTTGGGTGGTTCCTCCATCCTGCATTGTAAGTATTACTAAAAAGATTATTTTGAGATCGAGGATTATTACCCATGTAATTTAGCTGGTTGTTCTCCATGTTGTGGCCATAGGGTGGGTATTCGAAATTGCTGGATCCTCCTCTATTTGCTTCGCATTGCATTACTGGGTGTACTTGTGAAGAACCAAGAAAATCATCAATTTTTCTATTAAAAAGTTTTACCTGATTAGAGAGCATGGTGACTGAATTGACATTAAAAACGCCAGCTGCTTTCATTGGTTTTGTCCTCATAACTTGCCACTGATAATTATTCAATGACATCTCTTATATAAATTCATAAGCATCCTCAGGTGTCTTATTATTGATAGTTCCACCAGCAGCTACGTCAATCATCTGTCTAGTCGAAGGATTCAGGCCATTGTGAAACGTTTGAACCTGTAGCCAGAGTGGTAACCCCTGGTGAGGGCATCTTCGCAAAAGGTCCTTGTATCTCTCCCATGTATCGTAGAGTGTTTCTAAATCCATCTGCACAAAAGAAGAGATATCATTATGTAATTTGGCTGTTTTAGCCGGCGAAAAATATTTTAATAAAAACTTTTCGGTCCATTGTTCCCAAGTAGTGATTGACCCTCGTGGTAACGAGTTCAACCACTATTTAGCCTTATTCCTCAACGAAAAGGGAAACAGCCGAAGGCGAATGACATCATTAGAAATGCCATTGATTTTAAATGCGTCACAAAATTTTAAGAAATTCGTTAAATGAGCGTTTGGGTCCCCGTCCTGCAAACCATCAAACTAAACAAACTGTTGGATCATTTGAATGGTTTTAGGTTTCAGTTCAAAATTATTCGCAGCAATAGTAGGCCTAACTATGCTCGATTCAGTTCCTGTTAAAGAAGGTTTAGCATAATCATACATAGTATGCAGAGCAGGATTCTGATTTACTGGATCAGCAACAATCGCAGGAGGTAGCAGATTTTCCTGGTTTTCAGCCATCTCCTCGATTGTGGTTGAAGTATCGTCCTCTTGCTCTTCCTCGGTGTATCGTAAACTTCACCTTATTTCTTTTTAGTTTCTACGAACTGTGCGATCGATCTCACTATCAAATGTAATGGTCCCGTCGGGTTTTTTCTAGTCATACACTATCAAAAGCTGCCAGGAGCGAATAAAAGAAAATAAAGTAGAAAATAAAATAAAAATTTAAATTGCAAATAAAGTAAAATGACTAAAGTAATAAAAATCGAGTGTTCCTAATATCTTAGTTCTCCGACAACGGTGCCAAAAACTTGATATGTGATATTCGTGACAGTTTTTAAAGATTTATAATTAATTGTTCTTGAAACTAACTATTATCACGATGAAGGCAAGTGTACCTATCGAACAGTAGTATAGCTTTAACAAGACCGGATTGTCGAACCCAAAGGAACCAAGAGTACTAGTAATTACTTCATTTTTATTATCTAGCCTAAAAATTAAGGGGTTTGTTTATCTAAACTAATTAACTAAACTAAGGATGCATAGAGAGAAATTGGGGAAAAACTTTAGGGAAAATTCGATTTATTAAGACAATACCTCAGGAAAAATCCATCTAGACTTCACTTATTATTTGACTTTGAATCAGACGATTTATTCATTTGACTTGATCTGTAGAAATCCCTAAGTTATACTATTATCTCTCTCGAGACTAATAACGTCTAACCCTAGGTTGATTAATTGAAATCTTTTTCTAATTAACGCCCTAGTGTTGCATTAACTTGATCTATGGATCCCCTTATTAGGTTTCACCCTAATCAGGCAAAATCTTATCACCCTATCTCTAGGCGTGCAATCAACTCCGCTTAATTACAACAAATTTACTCTTAGACAGGGTCTTTTCCTCCTCTGAATAAGAGCATTAACTTGAATCAATATCCTGGAATATTAAAACAAGAATTAAGAACACATAATTAAGAACAAGTCAAATATTTATCGTACAATTTAGATAATAATAATATCCCTTTTAGGTTTCATTCCCCTTAGGTATTTAGGGGGTTTAGTTCATAATTATAAAAGAAAACATCTCAGAAGAATAATGAACACAAAACATAAAGCAAACCCAAAACCCTTGAATGGAAATTGAAGGTAGATCTTCAGTGTTGACGATGAATCCGGCTTCTGAGATGGATCAATTAGCTTGCCTTGAGTAATTCCTTGCCTCCTACTCCGTGTGTCTCTTCTAAGTGCCTCCTCATGTGTTTAAATAGGCTTTAAAATGTCTAAGAGCCCTTAAAAGTGGCCTTTTCTGAATAGGACTATACTTGGGCTCGGCAGAGACACGCTCGTGTGTGATTACTCCAACCCCTGGTCAAGGCTATTGAATAGGCATGGGCATGTAGTCTACCCGTGTAAGTCGTGCTTTGATCCTGCCAAATTGACACGGCCGTATACCACGACCATGTGAGGAAGTCCAGGCCGTGTTGATTTCTCACATGGGTCTATTTTATCCGTTTTTGGCCTGTTTCTAGCTCTTTTTACTCTCCTGTGCTCACTTAAGTATAAAACATGAAATTAAAGAATTAGGATCATCAAATTCACCAAATCTAAGAAGAAATCATCCATAAATGTGCTAAGCGTGGGATAAAAATATGTATAAATTACAGTTTATCACCCCACCTCCTCCGATTCCTTAGCATGCCCTGTAGCTCCTCAAGGAGTAGATATGGTTAGGAGAGAGAAAGTTCTGGTAGACAAGATTCAAAAGTAAAGGGTCGAGGAATTCTAGGCTAATATTGGTGACGACATAGAGAGGGTAGAGTTCTGGTTGGAAAAGAACATTAGGGTATTTGATGAGCTATCGTGTACGCTTGAGGAATGCGTGAAGTGTGTAGTGTCACTCCTACGAGACTTGGCCTACCAATGGTGGAATACTCTCTTGTCTGTTGTCTCGAGAGAGAGGATAACTTGGGAATTCTTTCAAGAAGAGTTTCGGATGAAGTACATTAGCCAGAGATTTATAGACCAGAAGAGGAAGAGATTTTTAGAGCTGAAGCAAGGTCGTATGACAGTGACGGAATATGAACGTGAGTTTGTAAGACTCAGCAAGTATGCCCGAGAGTGTGTATCTACCGAGGCCATAATGTGTAAGAGGTTCGAGGATGGCTTGAATGAAGATATCTGAGTATTTTTCGGCATCCTAGAGCTAAGAGAATTTGTAGTACTGGTTGAGAGAGCTTGCAGAGCAGAAGAGTTGGTTAAAGAGAAGAGAAAGGCGGCTATTGAGTTGCGTGATTCAAAGAAGAGACAGATTGAGAAGTCACATCAATTCTCTTCTAAGAGATCGAGGGAATTCACTTCCCGATCTAATGCTTTAGGGGGATTCTCGAGAAAAAACAAGAACAAGCAGTACATGGCGTCTAAAGCCAAAACCACTTCCATCGTAAGTGTTGGTAGTGTTCGGCCAAATAGGTCGGAGTGTTCGCAGTGTGGTTGGCATCATTTCGGCAAGTGCCAAGGGAATAAAAGAGGCTATTTCAAATGTGGGTCATTAGACCACTTCATCCGAGACTGCCTTGAATTAGATGAGAAAGAGAAAAAGCAAGAAGTAAGGGCGAGCAGTGCTCCTTTGAGGGGTAGACAACAAAAGAATTCGGGCAGTAGGGCTAGCAGTAGAGGTGCTCTTAGAGATTCAGCTGTGAGGTCCGAGGGCCGTGCGCCTGCAAGGACTTATGCTATTCGCACTCGCGAAGAGGCATCTTCACCAGATGTGATTACGTGTACTTTTTCCCTTCATGATATTCCTGTTATTGCTTTGATTGATCTGGGGTCTACTAATTCCTATGTATGCATGAAATTAGTACCCAGTATGAATATGTCTGTTGAGTCTACTGAATTTGTGATAAAAGTGTCAAACCCGTTAGACAGGCATGTGATAGTTGATAAAGTGTATAGAGATTGTCCTTTGATGATTAGAGGTCATTGTTTTTCGGCTAATCTCATGCTACTACCATTTGATGAATTTGATCTAATTCTTGGCATGGATTGATTAACTACTCATGATGTGATGGTGAATTGTGGTACCAACTTCATTGAAATGAAATGTTAGAAAGGGGATATTATTCAGGTTAAATCAGGTGAACTGGATAACTCACCAATACTATGTCCTCTTTGACTGGCGAGAAATGTTTGAGAAAAGGGTATGAGTCCTACCTAGCATTTGTGTTGAACACCAAAGAGTCTGAAGTGAAAATTGAGACAATGCCTGTGGTATGTGAGTACCCGGATGTATTTTCGAAAGAGTTGCTCGGGTTGCCTCCAACCAAAGAAGTTGAGTTTGGTATCAGTTGGTCCTTAGTATAGCACCTATCTCGACTGCTCCATATAGAATGGCTCCAACGGAGTTGAAGATTCAATTACAAGAGTTAACGGATAAAGGTTTTGCAAGACCGAGCTTTTCACCATGGGTGCTTCGGTACTTTTTGTAAAAAAGAAAGATGGGTCGATAAGATTGTGCATAGACTACCAATAGCTCAACAAGGTGACCGTGAAGAACAAGTATCCCTTGCCAAGAATCGATGATCTGTTTGATCAGTTGAAGGGAGCCATCATGTTTTATAAGATAGATTTAAGGTCAGGCTACTACCAGTTAAGGGTTAAAGAGCAAGACGTATCGAAAACTACTTTTCGGACGAGGTATGACCATTATGAGTTCCTCGTCATGCCCTTTGGTTTAATGAATTTCCCTACGGTATTTATGGATTTAAAGAACTGCATTTTCTGACGATATTTGGATAAGTTCATTATCGTTTTTATCAACGACATATTGATTTATTTGCGTGATGAGAGCGAGCACGCGGAGCATTTGAGAATAGTTCTACAAACCTTGAGAGATAAATAGTTATATGCCAAGTTCAATAAGAGCAAATTTTGGCTACGGGAGGTCAGATTCTTGGGACACATTGTGTCGAGTGACGGGATCAAAATTGACCGGAGTAAAATCTCGGCTATCATTGAGTAGAATTCGATGAGGAATGTGACAGAGGTTCGAACCTTTCTAGGTTTGGCTGGATACTACAGGAGATTTGTGAATGGATTCTTTATGATAGCCACTATGATGACAAGGTTGTTATGAAAGGATGTCAAGTTTGAATGGACAGAGAAGTCCCAATAGAGTTTTGAAAAATTAAAGGCTTTGTTGACCGAAGCTCCAGTTTTAGTGCAACCAGAATCAGACAAAGATCTATTAGTGTATAGCGATGCCTCCTTGAATGGATTAAGGTGCGTGCTCATGCAAGAATGCAAAGTGATAGTATATGCCTCGAGATAACTAAAGCCGTACGAGAAAAATTACTCGACCCACGATTTGGAGCTAGCGGCTATAGTGTTCGCATTAAAGATTTAGAGACACCATTTGTATGGCGAGAAATGTCGGGTGTTCACCGACCATAAAAGCTTAAGGTATTTGATGAATAAAAAAGAGTTGAACTTACGGCAACGGCGATGGTTAGAGCTGATAAAAGATTATGAGTTAATAATAGACTACCATCCGGGAAATGCGAATATAGTCGCCGACCCTCTGAGTAGAAAGTTATTATTTGCCTTGAGGGCTATGAACACTCAGTTGTCTATGACTGATGATGGTTTGTTTCTGGCTGAGATAAAAGCTAGATCGACGTTTATTCAAGAGATTTGTTAAGCTCAGAAAGATGATAAGGACTTGCTAGCTAAGATGGCTTAGTGTGAGATGGGAAATGAATCAGAATTTTGTATTGGCACTTATGGTTGTATGATGTATTTAGACAGAGTTTGTGTACCCAAGGATAATGAGCTTAGTCAGAGGATTTTATGAGAGGCACATAGTGGTTGCTTGTCTATCCATCCGGGTAGTGTAAAAATGTATAACGACTTGAAGAAAATTTACTGGTGGTCGAGGATGAAAAGAGACATTTCTAAGTTTGTTTCTATTTGTCTAGTTTGTCAACAAATGAAGACCAAACACCAAATACCTTCGGGTTTGCTTCAACCCATAATGGTTCCTGAGTGGAAATGAGACTGGGTAACCATGGATTTCGTATCGGGGTTACCTTTAATGCAAAAAAAAAGGATGTCGTCTAGGTTGTTGTCGATAGGCTTACAAAGTCGGTGCATTTTATACAAGTGCGTATTGACTATTCCCTTGAGAAATTAGCTGATCTATATGTTTTTGAGATCGTGACACTTCATGGAGTGCCTTTGTCGATTATTTTAGATAGGGACCCAAGGTTTACGTCGAGGTTTTGGAAGAACCTATAAGAAGCTTTGAGGACAAAGTTGAAATTTAGCGCAGCTTTTCACCCGCAAACCAACGGCCAGTCGGAAAGAGTAATTCAGATATTGGAAGACAAGTTGTGGTATTGTGTTCTCAAGTTTTAAGGTAGTTGGGAAAGGTATTACCACTGGTTGAATTCACCTATAACAACAGTTATCAATAAAGTCTGAAAATGGTGCCTTATGAGGCTTTGTATGGGCGTAAGTGTTGAATGCCTTTATATTGGACCAAACTGAGAGAGAATCAGATTCACAGGGTCGATTTAATTGGAGAGACCGAAGAGAAAGTTAAGGTGATTCGCGATTGTTTGAAGTCCGCTTCGAATAGACAAAAATCCTACATAGATTTGAAACGAAAGGAAATTGAGTTTCAACTCGGTGATAGGGTGTTTTTGAAAGTATCTCCGTAGAGGAAAGTCCTCAGATTTGGTAGAAAAGGCAAGCTGGGTCCTCGTTTCATAGGACCTTATGAAATTATTGGGAGAGTAGGGCCCGTTGCCTATCGATTGGCTTTGCCCTCAGAGTTAGAAAAGATTCAAGACGTATTTCATGTGTCCATGTTACGTCAATATAGTTTGGATCCTTCGAATGTGATTGTGCTGACTGAGGTTGAGATTTAGCCGGATATGACTTATGGCAAAGAGCCGGTTAAGATTTTGGCTGAGGAGATTAAGCGATTGAGGAATAAGAGCATAGCACTTGTTAAAGTATTATGGCATAAACATGGGGTCAAAAAAGCCACATGGGAATTCGAGGAGACCATGAGAGACCAATACCCGAACCTATTCACCGGTAAGATTTTCGGGGACAAAAATCCGTAACGGGGGAGAATTGTAATAGCCTGATTTTGGGCCTAGTCGGAATAGTAGTTTTGAGACCAAAAATTCAGAGTCAGAGAAATTATTTTTAAGTTATTTTATGTGTTGTGGCATGATTATACGAGTGCATGAAAATTTTGGTGGATTAATTTTATCGATTGCATGCTTAATTGTGAAAAATGACTAAATCGCATAAAGTGCAAAAGTCCTATTTTGATAGCTAAGGGTGTTAAATAGCTAGAGAACCAAAATTGGGGGTCTTTAAACAGCAAGTAGACCCTTAAAATAGAGGTGGCCGGCCTGAGGGACAAAAGGGATGAGAAAGTCGAAGTTAGGTGGCCTAAATTGAATAAAATATAACATAAGAAAAAGGCTATCATCTTTTTTTTCGTTTGTTTTGCTCTTTCTTATCCATTGATTTTCCTCCAAGAAAATGACCATGGAAGCTTGAAAAATTTCAGCAACTTAAAGCCTTTGCAAGTAGGTGATTTTGAGGGCTTTTCTTGAATATTTTTGTACTTTTGAGATCCTTGTAGCATGAGCTTTCTAACAAACAGACTATTTTGCAAAATGGTTGAAAGTCTAGGGTTTTGTCATGATAGTAGACATGTTGATTTTTGAAATTTTATGGAAGAATATGAGTTATGGTTGTGAAATAAACAACATTTGTGAATTAGTTTTCATAGAAACCCTAACTAGGGACCATTTTGCATAAGTTGTGAAATAGATGTTGCATGTGTGTAATAATGAGAATTGTGGGCTGTTTTTAGTATAAAAAGTATTCGGCTAGGCTTGGTTAGTGAGAAAATGTGATTAAAAAATTGATTTTCGGACCTAGGGGTAAAATGGTCAATTTGTGAAAGTATAGGGGCAAAATGGTTATTTTGCCTAATTAATAATTTTCGAGTGTCTAGATTAATGTGTTGATGAAATGAATGATTTTCTATCAATTTAGATTAAGAATTACAAAATCCTGGCCTAGACTGGGGATAAACAAAGCTAGTGGACTAAGCCGAACTAGTCGCCTACATTTTGTATACCGAGGTAAGTTGTATGTAAATAATACAACAACATTGTATTATATGTGCTTGAATTGATATAACATGAGTTTCTTGATTGGGGAAATGATGATGTATGATGATAATTGAGATAGTAGAACTCCGTTTGAACCTCAGGAAATAAATCAGATATTTACGCCTTGACATTCGGGTTACTTGTGTGCTAGTGTAAGACATGTCTAGGACATGCATTGAACACATTATGAGAGCTAGTGTAAGACTTGTATGGGACATCCATCGACTACAAGATGTGTTAGTGTAAGACCATGTCCAGGACATGGCATCGGCACGTATAGAGTTGTCAGTGTAAGACCATGTCTGGGGCATGGGATTTGCATGAATATGTGAGAGCTAGTGTAAGACCATGTCTGGGACATGGAATTGGTATTATACCCTATGTTTGAGGCTTAATGAATATCCGATAGCATTCTAAATGGTTCAACGGTGAGTATTACAGTTTCAGTGAAATGAGAAAAGTAAAACCATGTTGTGAGTGGTACAGGTACCTATTTGAAATGTATGAGATGTGAACTCAATACATGCTATGTGAATTGTATTGGATAGTGATGAGTAAGTTGTGCTTATGCCTACTTTTGTAGTATGAGAATGATGATGAATGGTAAAGTTGTTGTTATATTTATTTGCATGCAACTTACTAAGATTTATGCTTACTCCCTCTCCTTCCCATTTTCTTATTGTGCCGTTTAATTACCTCGAGGATCATCAGACATCGGAGGCATCGATCACACTATCAACCGAAGCACTTGGTATTGTTGGTTTTATTATTTTGAGTATGGCATGTATAGGGCTTAGACTTTTGAGTTTTGTGTCAATGTTAATTTAACCAAGGTATTAGCTTGGAATGAATCCCTTAGTTTTGTATAGATCGTTGGATAATGGCTAATATTCATTATTGATATATGCAAATGATGATATTTTCATGAATGAGTTAATGCCTTTTGTGGCTGATTAGATTTTGTGCTGTTGTGTGGATTTGTCATGTTAGATGTTATGTAGGTTGATGCAAATAAAGGTAACAAAAAGGTTTGGTAAATAGCCTTATTTTTTCAACACGGCTAGACACACGGGTGTGTGTCCATGCCGTGGTGACACATGGACAGCCCTATTGGCCTGTTGTCCGGCCGTGAGTCCCCTGCACGTTAAATTTGCAAGTCAATATGCATGGTAGTAAATACACGGGTAGAGGCACGACCGTGTGTCTCAATAGTGTGAAGGGCACAGCCTAGCACACGGGCGTGTGCTTTGGTCGTGTGACCCTTAAGGATTGCTGACGTTAGAAATAGAATGTCAAGGTTTTCGAACACGGGCTGAGACATGGGCGTGTCGAGGCCTTGTAAAAACCTCTGTAGGTTCGAATTGAAAAATAAATCTACACGGGTAAAGGACACAGGCGTGTCCCTAAGTGCTTAGGCCGTGTGTGCCACAAGGGCCATCAGCACGACGATGTTCAAAATCCACGCGGGTGTGTTTCCCATCCACACGAGCGTGTGCCTTATTCAAAGGTTAATTTCCTAGTGTTGGTTAAAGGACCCGAGTTGGTGCCGAGTCGTTTTCAAGAGATGTTTTGGGCCTTGTAGCCCATGATAAGATGTTTTAGACAAAGTTTGAAAAAGTTCTATTTTTTAACGGCTCGTATGATCCGACTTGTATGTGTGTATGTGATTTGTGAACGGTAATGCCTCGTACCCGGTATTGTCGAACTCAGGTTAGGGGTGTTATAGTTTAGATCTCAAATTTTCGTAATATTATTATCCGATGCTAATCATAAGTTCGATTAAACAATCTTTTACAATTTGTTTGTCAAATATTTCAATAATCTTGTCAAATCTTGAAACCAACCACTAATTCGTGAGTAAATGTCATTTGAAGGATTGAATTTAGGTGAATCTGACCAGAATCGAGTGTAAGAAACGTCTATTGGACCCTCGATGTAAGGTGTGTGTTCTATCCGAAGTAAATCAGTGGTGATCGTGTATAGGAAGAGGGTCACACGGTCTCCCACATAGGTGGACCACATGACCCCTACACGACTATGTCTTGTAAGTTAATTTTTATGGTTTCCAAATGACCACATGATCTATAAGTCCTTACACAGCCTAGCCACTCGGTCGTGTAAACCCACTGTACGGTTTATAACTCCTAAAATGGCTTGGCCACACGGCCGTATGACCCCTATTTTACAGTTTTACCCAAAATTTTGTGAATTATTCAATTTGGTTCTTTTATAGTCCCCGAACTATTTTTAGAAATTTTTTTCACTCGATTGAGTCCATGATATTATGAACATGCTAGGATTTGTGAGATGATGATTTAATTGCTATTGTATAATGATGATATGTGAATGTTACATGTTTATTGTCACTTGTCTTTTTTATGAGCTGATATTGTTATTCTTATCACTGTATTACTGATTGCATGTTCAACATGCCTTATGATAACGTCAATCCTAATACTCGATAAGCATGAATTTTTCTATCGTATTGATATGTTATAAGCATATCTACTGCTACTGTACTGATCTGTTATTAGCATGTTTATTGCTACTGTATTGATATGTATAAGCATGCCATATTGCATTACATGGGGTGGGATGATACTGATTAGTTGTTTATACACATCGTATTTGTAGCTTGTTTGCACCGATTAGTGGTTTATCCATATCGTATTAGCATCTTTTATCTGCACCGATTACTAGTTTATCCACACCGTATTAGCAACTTTTATCTGCATTGATTAGTGGTTTATCCATATCGTATTAGCAGTTTTTATTTGCACCGATTAGTGGTTTATCCCCACCGTATTATGGAGGTTACATACCAGCCTAGACGTTACGATCGGATTATGGAGGATACCTAGTTACGTAAAGACATTGTTGATTAATTTTTGTGAAAAACTCATTTTTAATTCAAAGGTAACAAAATTGATTGATTTATCAAAAACATAAGTATTTAGGAAATTATGTGTGCACTTTGACGGAAATTGTTTTTTATTTATTTTATCAAAACATACACAGTTGTTTAACCACTTTCATCATAAAACATCGTGTTAAATTCCAAAACCTTGCTGTGGGAACACATTTTAGAGTTCTTAACATACAAAATCATAATATTTTGTCAATTACATCTTCTTGTTAAAAATTACAAATTTAAATTAATACGTTTGCAAAATAAATACCAAAACCAAAATTAATGTCCCCAAAACAAATTAAATGTCCAAAAGTCTGTAATTAAATCCAAAAACATAATTCTAACCAAAATTTCTGAACCGAGCTCCGGAATCACCGCCTAATCCTAAGCCTGAGGATCATTAGAAACGAAACAAAGCAAACGACTGAGCTAGAAGCCCAGTGCGTGACTTAGCCTACATACAGAGATTTACTTATAACATACACATATGCAAATATCAGAACAAAATTTTCATATTTTTAGAACATATATCATATAAGAGCAAATCCTACCCCCATTCGTTACACACCATCTCTATCTAACCAATCACACCAAATAGGACTACATGAGTCCATCTATCCAAATTACACTGGTAAGTGGCAGTGTGACACTCATAAATGTGCAGCTAAGCTGCCAGAAAGAAATTTGCGGTTTTACCACTAGAATTG
The DNA here is from genome assembly GCF_007990345.1 of Gossypium hirsutum. Taxonomy (NCBI): domain Eukaryota; kingdom Viridiplantae; phylum Streptophyta; class Magnoliopsida; order Malvales; family Malvaceae; genus Gossypium; species Gossypium hirsutum. The sequence continues at coordinate 16,670,747 of NC_053425.1, forward strand.
TAGTATCACTACCAAGATAGACTTCCTCCATCATATCAACCACCTAATGTACATGCATCATCATATTAACATACGTACATATCACATAATTTGTATGGCATGCATGTCTAAGGATATATTTTTACAGAGCATATCATATCACATAGCTTATACAAAACGAAACCTACTTAAAATGCATTCTAAGCATTCTCATGTGTAACATACCAAATTTTCTATTTTTACAAGCATACAAATTGCACAGGGAGTAAATTTTAGAGTTCCTTAATCAGCCCTTAATCAGGCTTTCAAATTGCCCAAAAAAACCAACACGTTCATGTGGCCCACATAGCCCGACAAGTCAGCCCGTGTGGTCCACAACGGCTACCTGATCAAACTTTGTAATCACACATGCCCGTGTGCTCCACACAGTCTGTCACACGGCCTGCCACATGATCGTGTGACGCTGGGCAATTTTGTAAATAGCTCCTGTTTTCAGGTTTTTTTGAGTTTCAGTCAAGATTTTGGGTTAGTTTCACACACATGATAACAAATTTGATTACTCACACGATCGGGAACTCATGAATCCTACAAACAGGCAAAACACAACAATTAACTAACACGAATTAACCCAATTTCGTTAGATTACACCCCTTTTCTAAAAGAAAACAATCCCAAAAAATTTGACATTAAACCTATTCACCACGAACTTGACAGCCACCCAAAGCCATTCTTAAATTGCCGAGGGATTATTAAACTCCACACAATTGTCTCCTAAGAGCATAAGAATAAACAATACCAACATTAATTTCAAAGAATTTCAACAAGAACTATGCTTGACTTAACCCAACTTCAAATAACTTGCACACTTATCGAACCCATAATGAATTCATAACAAAGAATGAAGGAAAAATAGAACAAATGGCATAATCGCAATGGGGAAAAAATAAAACTTTTAGTTGTAACAGAGTAGGAATTTGGAAAATACAGGAAGAAAAGAAGAAGAGAATTAGCAAAAAAAATGTGAAAAGAAAACAAAAGAAAGAAAAGGAAAACATGAAAAGAAGTGGGGGTTAGACGGTTGAGATTGGGAGTACAATCAGGAAGCTAATAATTCCAAAAAAAATAAAAATAATCTAATCAAATCCTAACCCACCATATTAAATAGAGTTCAAGTTTAACTCACCCACCAACCAATGGCAAGGAAACAAAAAGAATTCCACAATTGCACACAACAAGGCTCAAACACAAGACGTAGGGGTAAGCTAAAGCCTTACTATTGAACCAGTAGACTCATCATTTTCAGTAACCCAACGAAAATAAAAGATAAGCCCAATGACTCAAGCCTAACATAGTACCAAAATAAATGGAAAAATTCCAGAATAAAGGAATTGGGCTTAAAACCCAAAGCAAGCATCCAAGGCACTTGACCACCATACTAGATCAAATTATTTGACACATTTTAACAATCTAAATTTAAGAAAAAATGGGGCATTACATTGTGAATTCTAAAATATTATAATATTGATGTGTTGATCTAAAAAATTAATACTCTGAATCTCTATATGTGTTTGATTGTTTTGAGAATTGCTAATTTGTATGATTCATCTACTATTTGCACTGATTTACTTGTGATAGTAGTCACAATGAGCTTCATAAGCTCACCCCCTTTTGTTTCCATCTTATAGATAACCCAACAGGTTAGGACACAGGTTCGATATAAATTATTTTTATATAAAAGTATTTTAAAATATTATTCGAAATTTTAGTTAATCAAGATTGTATCATTTTTATTTGAGTTATGGCATGAGACTTCGATTTTGGGTTTATTTAGCATACATGGTATTAAATTTGAACTTAGGGTGATGAAACATGGATTTAAAATTGATTTTCCATAAAATTATTCTGATTTTACTTAATTAAAACTACATTGAATACCACTTTTCTGCTGCTAATTTTTCAATTACATTTTGAGGAATAAATAAATTGGAAATTAACTAAGTTTTCAAAAGTAGTCACCATTACAAGGAAAATGTTTTACTTAATCGATTTTTTATTAACTTGTGAGTTTTTCTGAAAATGGGCTAAATTTTTTCTAAGATAAAGAAATGTTTTAAAATGATTATTTAAAAAAAATTTAATAGCTTACTGGGTCACTTTGGCGGCCAATGTAATTTCCCAAATATGGGTCTTACGTCTATGTCAGGTTTTTTGTGCTACAATTATGCCCGTAATCTAAGATTACCTAAGAAATAGGTCGTAATGAGATTTCAACATATATTACGAGATGCTTGTAATTTGAGATTACGAGATGGACGAAAATTTTGAAATCCAAATACCGCAATCTCATTCCAAAATGTGACATTATGGGTAATGTTACATTCGACAAATCAAAGACTTCAAACAGTCTTTTTTATTTCAACTTCCTTTATCATGATTTCAACTAAATATTTTTATTTATTATTTAGAATATTTAGAATATTTTTATTTTATTAAGGTAATTTATGTTTGATCCTAAAGTAGTTAATCGTTTCAAACAATTTGAAACACCCCAAAACCCGACCTAGAAGTTTTGACTAGATTCTGAAAGTCACATTGGCCACCGAAATTAAAACAAAACACTATTCAAAATTCTTAATTTTCAGAAACCAATTTTGGACGTGCTTAACAAAATTCGGCAGTAGGCTTTATTTAAGTTTTGCAAACATTAATTTAATTGTCACTTAAATTAAATTAAAGCCAAATTAACAACTTATATATAAACTTTGTAAGCAAATCAGATTTAGAGATTTTGTTAACTGAAGTTTCAAAACCAGTATTGCAACAGAAAAATTTGATGTTTTACCTCGATTGAAAATCCATAAACTGCCACTTAAAACTTAACCGATTATTACAGAAAAATATAGTCTTGATAATTATTGTCCATGCACGAAAATGCTAAAACTAACTCAAAACCAAAGACCTATACTACAATTCACTTAAACTTTTTTTACAAATTTAGTTGAACCTTAATGATTGTATGTTAGGAAAAACTTTCTTAAAAAAAAATCGAGACGTGAAACTCTGAGACCTCCAATTTTGTTGAGTCGAAAACCTAACCTAGAGGATTACCTGAAAAGGTTAAACTAAGGGTGTGAGCTGCAAAGCTCTTTGTGAGTCAAAAACAAATGTAAATAATCAGATTCGATCAGTTAATCAAACATACAGAAATCTCAAATAAGTCATGATAACTAAACACATCGAACAAACACACTTCAATACACGAATGTTACAACATCCATAAATGTAAAACATACTCGAGTATATGACAAATGCAAGAAATCCCACCCAACCATCCAATCACACCAAAAAGGGTACACTAGACCCATCTATCCACTACACACCAATTTGGTTATGGTGGATCCATCTAACCGATACACCTTAAAGTGGTCATATGCCACTACAGTGTTATGTAGTCAAGCTACTAACATTATTGCAAATTTACCACGAAATTAAATAAATGCAGTTTAACTGACCAGTCGAATTTCCTTCTCTTCATAACTAAATCTCAACCATAAAACATATGCAAAACACTTAATACATACAAATATACCCAATTAGACATGTTCATATTTAGTTTCCAGTATTCCACTATAACACCCCTCATTAGTATTCAATGCCGGAATATGGTTACAGAGCATTACTAAACTTATAGTACAATTAAACATACAATTCACATACATTTTCAAATTTCAAGTAATTAACATTCAACATCATTCACATTGTCCCTAATACGAGCCTACGAGGCCTAAAACATGCATTAGGAGTGGTTCGGGACTAAACCGATAACTAAGAAATTTTTTTTGGAACACTTAGAAAATTTTGCAAAATACAAGGGACAGATGCCCATGTGGCCTGGCCGTGCACACGGCCAAAGAAACACCCATGTCACAGGCCATGTGGACATTTAAAATGGGATCACATGGCCATGTCCCAACATGTGTCGTACCCCGTGTAACTCCTTGACTTGAGTCACACGGCCAACCACACGCCCGTGTGACCAGCCCGTGTGCCCTTCGAAATGGCCTCACACGCCCGTGTACCAGGTTGTGCCAAACCTGTAGGGTATATTGACTTATGCCACATGGCCAAGTCACACGCCTATGTGTTGAGCTGTGTGGAGCATATTGACTTGATTTCTAATTCAACACCAGCAGACACACGGCTGTGTAACCTGACTGTGCGTCACACACGGTTGAAACACACGCCTTTGTGGACAAAAATAGGCTATTTACCAAGCCATCAAATTTGCATACACCTATACCAAACCAATTGGCACATAACAAGGCATAAATAGGCATTCAACCAACCTTAACCAAGCATAAATACCATTTCAATACCAACATATACAAGGCACACAATTACCACAATGTGCCATTCAATTTCACACCAAAACTCATAATCTCAAATCATCAATAAAACCACATTCATATAAACATCATCTTACCTAAAATCACAAACATTTAATATTCCAACTACCAATTCACAACAAGCATATAAATGGCAATTTTAATTAATATTTCAAAAGGCACTTTTCACATATATACAACCATCACCAAACATACCAAAATAAACCAAACCTCATGGCTACACATAACAATCCACATAACATTTACAAGCCAAATCACATGGCTAAATTCATTACTATCATATATACCAAAATGACCAAAGCTCTTATACATGCCATACAACCAAAAACATAGATTCAAAAGTACCAAAATGATAGCTTGATAGTGTGATGACGTCTCCGATGATTCCAAAATCCGAGCTAGCTTTGATTTCACTATAAAACACGAAAAAGAAATAAACAATGTAAGCTATAAAGCTTAGTAAGCTCTAAAGCTTAGTAAGCTTGTATGAAATAATAAGCAAAGCTCACCATTCAATTACCATTCAAAATATGAAAATAACATACTATAAAACAATTTACCACAACGTTGACATACATTCAATCACATAATTAACCATAAACTCACAACTTCCATAGATTCGATGTTTATGTAGTTTCCATACATACCTGTACTGATACGTGTCTATTTCTCACCATTTCATATCTTTGATATACCCGTTGAAGCATTCGAAATACTAATGGATACCCGAGAAACTCGCACCCTAGGTGCGACATATATTTTAGAAGCTATCTCAATCTCATATCAGATATAATGATCACTTTCAAGCTATCAACGGGTCTGCTCACATAAGCTAATAGTCATGACGAAACTACACAGTTCCGCTCACACAAGCTGACAAGTATCCGCAGCACATGCCAGATAACTCAGCCACCAGTAGTATGTACAGACCAGCACGCAAATCGTATAATCCCTAATGACATGTCAGTCGTATCCTAATCTATTCCTAAGGTTCAACCGGGATTTCTTAATGCTGAATCTTCGTCGATTATATCTGCAAGGCCGTATACATAAATAATTCGATAATAAAGAATTTAAAGCACAATTATAGTAATGCTTATTAACATACGAACTTACTTCGATCGCTAAAATGACGGAATGGATCAACTAGTCCAAAACCTTATTTTTACCCCAATCTAAATCCGAATTTCACTTTTCTTGATCTAAATGTAATCAAAGTTAACTTATTTAATTATAATTCTACTCAATTTAATCCAAAATACACATTAAGGAAACTTTACACTTTTGCCCCTAATACTTCAACATTTTTACAATTTAGTCCTTATCTCATAAAAATACAAATTCATGCAGTTCAACCTATACCCATGCTAGCCAAATTTCAATTAAGTCCCTAGAAGCCCATATTTTTCATTTATTTCACAATTTAACCACAAAATTACAACATTTCTCAATTAAATCCCTAAATGACAATTTTGTAAAAAATCACTTAACAAATGTTGTTTATCTAACAACAACTATACATTTTCTATCATTAAACATCAAAAGACACCTATATTCATCAATGAAAAAACCCTAAACCTCTAACAAATTTTCAAATTAGTCCCTGGGCTATAGCTAGATTAAGCTGTAAGGATCTCAAAAACATAGAAATCATTAAAAACGGGACATAATACATACCTATTTAGAGAGACTAGGGTTGCCAAATGCTTCAAGCTATTTTAATGGCTTCTCAACCTTCAATTTCAGTGCTGTTATTCCTTTTAGAAGATGATACCTTATTTTACTTATTTTAATTTTAAGTTATTTGGTTATTTACTAAATTAACCTTAACATATAACCACTAATAACATCATTTTTATGTCCAAGAATGTCCACTCATATTATCAATGGTCTAATTACAACATAAGGACTTCTTCTTTCAAGTTCTGTAGCTATTATACCCTTTTAGCTAATAGAACACAAGTTTTACATTTTACGAGATTTAGTCTTTTTTATTAAATTAAACACTTAAACGATAAAATTTCTTAACAAAATTTTCACACAATCATATTACCATGTTGTAGACATTAAAATAATAATAAAATATTTATTTCAACCTCAGATTTGTGATCCTGAAACTACTGTTCTGATTCGACTAAAAACAGTTTGTTACATCCACAGCATACTCGTAATTAACTTAAATTAGCAGAGTCAACAACATACATAGATCCTGATTAACACATATAGTCATAATGGCAACCTGTACGAATAATAAAAATTAAAACACATGTATTTATATATAAGTGTCCAACAGAAATACATTCTTCACAATCATTCAAACAATTAGTATTCGTGTCCTAATCACTCATACAAAGGCTTAAACATTTAAGGGATCATTCAGGGACTAAAACAAATTAATTTACAAAAAAGTGGAAAAACAAAAAAAATGTATATAGCTGTGTGACTAAGAGACACGACCTTGTGGCTGAAGAAGCAAAAAAAGGATAATGGAAAACGGAAGAACTCAACAAAAAAAAGAGTCAAAATTGACAAAATGGAAGAGTGAGGAAAATGAAGTAACGTGAAAGAAAGTGAGAGAGACATGAGAGGATTTTGGGGATTATTTCCTAATATTAGAATTCCCACTAAAACTTAAACTAACCTTTTATCAGGTACACCAAAATTGAATTAAATTGAACCACATGGTTGCACAAAAAAAAAATCCTTAATTACACTCGCAAGGATTTGAACACTGGACCAAGTGATAAGCTGAAGCCTTACCACTGAACCAACAGGCTCATTTTGTTCCTAAGGCCCAAAGAAAAACTTAAAAATCTAACTGTGACAACTAAATCAACTTGCAAACCTTGATTCTTCTAACTCGATTTTCGGGGTATGACAAATCAACCCTCTTTAAAAAGATTTTGCCCTTGAAATTTCCTGCTAACATCACAATCGCTTAATCGCAATATTCATTACCACACTTCTGCTGTGCACTCTAATCCCAGCGCACTGCCAAACAATATTTAACCTTTCAAACTCCTACGAACAATCTTCAAAATCTAATTCACTACCACGAGAATACTACAACCAACAATCAAAAAGCCAGACTATATCCTAACAGTACAATACACAAATCAAAGTAACCAACAATAATACCTGTCTCGACGTCAGTTCCAGCTTCATAATTTCAAGTTTACGATGAGTTTTGCTTCTGACTAGGTGATCGACGAGGGAAATATTTAACTCGATGATTCGTGGGCCCATACCTAAAATTGTAACCTCCCCAACCTAGCCTAAACGGTGGACTCGAGTTGAAGTGATCACATTAACCACTGAAGCGGCTCGGTCTTTTTTTGAAATCAATTTGTAAAATCTAAAACTATTTTATTCAAGTAAATTTTCTAGCAAGATTATCAAGAATATAGTAGCGGCAAACAATTAACATGCTCTAAAGGAAATAAACCTATCTTTATCAGATTTATATATAAATATGTAAAAACTATACTTAATCTCATCATAAAATCCCAATAATAAATATCAATAATAGTTTGACTAATTTCAGGACTTCCTAACATTCTGTATCATGCATCCTAAATGATTAGTGTTGTTTTAAAACCTTATATCCCATGTCCTTGGAAAAAATACAGTAATAATAATGAGGCAAAGTTAATAATAATCTTAGATTAAGTCCACGACAAGTTGAGACCCTTAGAATGTCGAGCATACGTCCTAGCCTGTTGAGTTATCTAAAAAGATGGAAAAATAGGAGTGTGAGCTAGAGAGGCTCAGTGGGAGACCTTTTACAATAAATCAATTCCATATTTGCACATGTGATCGCCTCCGGACGTACTAACATCTAGAGTCTAAATATTGTAGTAAAAGATATAATGATGAGGCGATATTCACAAGTATATGAGTATAGTTATAATATAGTTACAACGGAGTATATGAGTACTTCGAGGATCAAATCCAAGGGAGGCTAGTGCTAGATTAATTTTAACATGAATACTTAAAGATCTAATTAGTATTGTAAATAAATTACAGTACGAATACATAATAAAATAAGTTTTTAAGAAATAATAAAATATAATAAGGAAAGAAATAATAAATCAAGAGATCAGAAAATAGAATAAATAAAATTTGATTATGGGTGATTAGCTTGCTTCGGTAATCCCCATCAACTATTGCTTCGGGTTCCTCGTCAATCAACTGGTCGCTATTTGAGTAGGATTTTCTGATCTTTCACTCAAATAGTGAGTCGACAGGGACTATTTATCTTTCGACCTCAAAGTCCAGAGCGGCTTGGGCTGAAGGTGTTCATGGATAGGCTTTGGGTTAATTCCCACCTTGATGACTTTCTAGGGTTGTCAGGGCTAGGATTTTAGGTTCTTCCTTTCCCAAACAACTGATCTATTGAGCAGCACTACAAAATAGTTAACAGATAAACCCTACACTCATTAATCCCCCATAAAAGGATTAGTTCCTCATGGTTTTCATGAACATTATAGAATTGGTATAAAAAATAAGCATGATAAACGAATCGAAAGTATAGAGCTTAAGAAAATGCTTGATTTGTATTAAGAATGAAGTGAATCCACAAGTTTGATTGTATTCCACAAATCAAATCTCTTGAGATAAACCAAGAACAACTTGAAAAATAAATATAAAACCTAATAAGAAAGAAAAGATAAACTAAAATTAGAACTAGAATTCTAAACTAAGTAATTGGTGTCCATAACATGTGAAAAATGAACCTATTTATAGATTCCAAAAGGTCTTCATCCTTAACCCTAGGTTAGCTGACGTTCCTGATATTTAAGTCTGATTGTACAGACCAAAACACCCCCTGGTTTGTGTTAATTTTCGTCTAGAGTCGATGTCGTGGAAAACCAAGACCTGTGTCGTAGCATAGTGATAACTCTTGAAAAAGAGTTATATTTCATGCCCTTAGACTTAGTTAATTGTTTGTGCTTAAGTGATTTTAGTTGTATTTTAGGATATTGCATTAGTATTTTTTAGATTATTACATTAAAGAGCTTTGATTGTGCTTAAGTGTTATTACATGTTCTTTTTAATTGCATGTGGGGAGGACTTGCTTGGCGGTTGATTGATAGGTGGAGAGTGTAGGAAAATGAGTAAAGGATTGAATTTTACCTTGATGAATTTTGGATAGTTTGCCAACACAAATGCTGTGGTAATACCTAAAAGATCCCTAGTCAATACTTAATGCGTACCGTTCTCAGTCCCAACTGTACTTATATTAGAAAAATCCACCCGAGAAAGAGAGAAAGGTTTATAGGCTAATGGACCTACCCTAGAAGGTTAAACCTATAAAAGCCAAATGGGGAACCCTAGTAAAAGGTAGTAGTTTTTTGGATAGAAAAAGGAGGAGTAGCTTTTGACAGAAAAAGAGAAAAGGATTAAGAAGGAAGGCACTTGAAGAAGGAGAAAATGACTGTATCATCTTTGGTAGCTTCATGACTTTATTTTACCTGCATTGAGAGCTAGATAGGCGGAAGCTATCATCTCAGATTTTCTCCTTTAATTCTTACGACATTTCCTTTAGAACTTAATTGTTAAAGATGATGTTGGTTACGGCATTAAACTTGAATTCGATTTACAAAGGTATGAGCTAATTTTCTTATGCTTGAATTATTTTGCTAAACCATTTAATTTCGATTAATGTTCACAATTTAAGTTGGAATTATTTTGGCTATTTTATTCAATGGTATTTCATGCTTTATACAGACTGTGTATTGACGAATATACAGTAGGTTATTAAAGATAACTTAATACCGATAGGGTTAGGTTAATTGGATAAACATTGGATAATATGAGTGAATGAAAAATTATTTATTTGCAGCAACCTCGTAACATAGAGCCTTGCCTTATATGAAGAAGGTAGAAAATATTAGTGGTAGCCAAAATTAAGTCTATAGACATATAGTAACCTAGGAGAGTTAACCCAAGGTTTTGCTCTCAAAAGAAGCAAACTGTTGTATAAACCTACTGAGCAGTAGAATGTTCAAGACTTTTCTGTAGCATTAATATTTAGAGAAGATAGATGCATCAGTAATCCTAACCGTCCTAATCAATATTGCAATTCCTTAATCTTCTTTTATATATTAGTTTGTTATGACATTCTTGTTTCATTTATTTGTTTTGGTTTGCACATTTTATATATTATCATTCTCTCATTTTGTCACTATATTCTCACTGTTATTTTTCTTTAGCGTTAATCAAGCTTAACTCTAATAACTCGACCAAATTCTACCTATCTAATCCCAATGGAGACGATCTCACTCATCACTTTATTACTTGTTTGACGTGTATACTTTCATAATTTGCATATCATATTCAAAAGCAACAAGTTTTTTTCGCCGTTGCTAGGGATTGACAATTGGTGATATTTGGTTTTGTTATTTTCTTTTGTTCCATTATTTTTAGCTAATTTAGTTGTATATAATTTCTAAAAGTTTGCCATTAGTACATGATTAGAAGCATTCCTGTTAACGAAGAGTATCCTTTTGATCCATAAATCGAAAGAAATTTGCGAAGGAGGAGAAGAGGATTAGTTAATATGCTAGGGAAGGGAATGATCTTGGTCTGAATGATCCATTGAATCTAAATGGTTGGGATGTTAATCTTCCTATTCATCGTGTGATAGACGATCTAGATAGGCCAATTTGAAAACATGTTGTTCTAATTTTAGATGACTTGAATCTAGGGATACTCAGGCCACACATACAAGCTTAGCATGTTGAATTAAAACTTGTAATGTTACAAATATTAAAAACAGTTGGATAGTTTAGGGAGTTTCCCATTGAAGATCCAAGGCTACAATTAAGACTTTTTCTAAAAGTCTATGTTTCGTTTTGACAATAGGTACCCTTTGTGGCCTAAATTGTTCCCATACTCCTTAAGAGATCGTGCAAGAGCGTGGTTGAATGCTTTACCATCAGGAATAGTGGCATCATGGAATAACCTTTGCCAAAGGTTTTTTCTACGGTATAATCCACCAAACATGAATATTAGCCTTAGAAATGACATCACATCTTTCGAAAATCAAAAGATGAAACACTTTATGAAGCTTAGGAAAGATTTAAGGAATTGCTTAGAAAATATCCCATGCATGATTTCTAGGACTGGACTCAGATGGATATGTTTTATAATGGGCTGAGTGTACATACAACGATGGTAGGCGATGCCTCTACTAGTGGTACTTTGTTGGATAAATCCTGTAATGAAGCATATAAGATTTTGGAATGAATTGCCAATAATGATTATCAATATCCTAACATGCGAGTTGAGACTAGCAGGAGAATTGCTGGCACCATTGAGCTTGTTGCAAATCACCTCATTGATAGCCCGTGTATCATCTTTAGTGAATATGATCAAGGCAATGAAGAGACCAACTGTAGTCTAGGAGATGAAATCAGTTGAGCTATCTTGTATTTATTGTGGTAAAGACCATGTGTTTGATGAATGCCCATCAAACCCAGCATCTATGTACTACATGGGTAATTCCAATTGAAATAGCAATCCCTATTCTAACACCAACAATATAGCATGGAGGCAACATCCAAACTTTGGTTAGAATAATTAAGATGCTGGAAATATAAATAATGTTGTTAGATAGAATGTTGAAAGGGTATCGCCTGGTTATAATCAACCCATGCCACGACAAAATGTCCAACAAGGTCAGCATCAGCTTTATCATCCTCATCTGTTGAATCTTTGTTGAAAGAATATATGGCCAATAACGAACCGTGATAGAAAGTCAAGCTACATCCCTTCGAGCTCTTGAGAATCAAGTGGGACAGGTTGCAAATGTTTTAAATTTGAGACCATAAGGAGCTCTGCCAAGTGATACTCAGAATTAGAGATCACAAGGGAAAAACATTGCAAGGAAATCACTTTTAGAAGTGGGACTCTGTTGAATGAAATTGTTAAGGATGCTACCGTAGAAGAGGACAAGTCTGATTTCAACCATGGAAAAAATTTAGAACAATTTAAACAACACATTGTAACTAAAAAGGCTAAACATAATACTGTGGCAATAGAATCATATCATGTTGCCAATAAAAATTCCACAACAAAATAATATCAGCAACCTGAAAGACGACCACCTCTAACTTTTCCTTAGTGATTTTACAATAATAAACAAGATGCCTAGTCCAAAAGATTTCTAGTTGTCCTTAAACAACTCCACATCAACATACCTTTGGTGGAAGCTTTGGAGCAGATTCTCAATTATGTGAAATTCATTAAAGATATATTGTCACAGAAGCAAAGATTGGGAGAATTTGAAACTGTTGCTTTCATTGAGCGATGCATGGTGATGTTGAATCATAAATTACCTCAAAACTTGAAGAACCTAGGGAGTTTTACTATCCCATGTTCAATTGGAAATTATTATGTTGGTAAGGCATTGTGTGATTTAGGAGCGAGCATAAATTTAATGCTTATGTCTATCTTCAGGAAGCAGGAAATCGGAAAAGCAAGACCTACTATGGTCACATTGCACCTAGTTGATTGATCCTACGCATATCCGGAAGGTAAAATTGAAGACATGCTGGTAAAAGTTGATCAGTTTATTTTTCCAGTCGATTTCTTTATTTAGAATATGAAGTTGACAATGATACGCTGGTTATTCTTGGAAGACCTTTTCTTGCTACAGGTAGAACGTTAATTGATGTGCAAAAAGGTGAACTGACCATGAGGATGATTGGTCAGTAAATTTCCTTCAATGTATTCGATGCCCTGAAATGTGCTGATGAGAATGAAGAGTGCCACACCATTGGTTTGATAGAAACAACGGTACAGAATGAGTTTTCAAAATTTTTCCACAACATATCTGATAGTGATATAGATTCACTTGACCTAAATGAAACATAGATTTTTGAAGAATTTATTGAACCCATGGAGGCAAAACAGATTGTGGACAGGCCAGGGAGAAAGTTTGAGTATTTAGATTTATCAGCTTGCACTTTCAATCATCCTAAACCATCTATAGAGGAGCCTCCTATACTAAAGTTGAAAATTTTGCCATTGTATTTAAAATATGCTTACTTGGGAGACAACAACACCTTGCCAGTAGTTATTTCTACAAAGTTGACACCCGATCAAGAGGCCAGGTTATTAGAAGTTCTCTGGCAATCTAATAAGGCATTAAGATGGAAAATTGTTGACACTAAGGGGATTAGTCATGCGCTATGCATGCATAATATTTTGTTGGAGGATTGCCATAGCAATTCTATTCCCATCATGAAGGAAGTTGTTAAGAAAGAGATTATCAAGTGCTCAATGCTGGTATTATCTACCCTATCTCTTACAGTTCTTGGGTGAGTCCTGTATATTGTGTGCTTAAGAAAAGAGGTGTCATAGTGGTCAGCAATGATAACAATGAGGTCATGCCCACTTGTATTGTCACAGGATGGAGAGTGTGCATGGATTATCGCAAGCTGAACCAGGCAACTAGGAAGGACCACTTTCCCATACTGTTTATTAATCAAATGTTGGAAAAATTAGCTGGGAAGGCATTCTACTACTTCTTGGACAGATATTCAAGGTATAATTAGATTGCTACAGTTCCTAGTGACCAAGAGAAGACAACTTTCACTTGTCCATATGGTACTTTTGCGTTTAGACGAATGTCATTCGAGTTATGTAATGCCACGACAACATTTCAGAGTTGTATGATGGTAATATTATCTAACATGGTGAAAAGCTTTCTTGAAGTCTTTATGTATGATCTCTGTCTTTGGTAGCAACTTTAAGGGCTATTTGAAAAATATGGAATTGGTTCTTTTCCATTCTTAAGAAACAAATTTTTTCTTGAATTGGGAAAAATGCGATTCCATGATCTATGAAGGCATTGTTCTAGGGAATAAAGCATCGCCACAACGGATTGAAGTTGACAAAGAAAAAATTGAGGTAATAGAAAATTTTCACCTCCTACTAGTGTCAAGGGTATTCAAAGTTTCTTATGCCATGCGGTTTTTTATAGAAGATTCATTAAGGATTTCTCGAAGATATCTAAACCTTGTGCACTTTGAAGGAGCAAAATCAACCTTTCAATTTTGACGAACCTTTTTTGATAGCTTTAGAGGAATTGAAGAAACGGCTGGTAGCAACAGCAATTGTAATAGCTCCGGAGTGGACATTGCCTTTCTAACTCATGTATAAGCCAGTGATTATGCTGTGGGAGCAGTGTTGGGGCAAAAACAAAAATAAAGACAAGGTATTTCATGCAATCTATTATACGAGTAGAACTCTGATGGATTCGCAACTTAACTACACCACCACTAAAAAAGAGTTATTAGCTATGGTATTTGCATTCGATAAATTTTGATCTTATTTAGTTGGTACCAAGGTCACAGTCTACACAGACCACTTTGCTATTAAGTATTTGGTGACAAAGAAAGATACCAAGCCAAGATTGATGTGGTGGATACTCTTACTACAAAAGTTTGGTTTAGAAATTTGAGATAGAAAAGGGACTAAAAATCAAGTGGTTGATTAGCTGTGAATTAGAAGTTGGAAATGAATATGGCAGTGTCAAACTTATTAAGGAAGAGTTCCCAGATAAGCAACTGTTAGTTACCATGGCATTACCTTGGTATGCAAATATAGTGAACTTCTTAGTAAGTGGTGTGATGCCGTCTGATCTCAATATCCAAAGAAGATGAATATTCCTTCATGATGCTAGGTATTACTATTGGGATGAACCTTTCCTATTCAAGCATTATGCTAATAAGATAATTAGGAAGTGTCCCTCACGACGAAATACATAGCATCCTGTAACATTGTCATTCAACTTTTTCCGGAAGACACTTTAGATGAATGAGAACCGCTTTAAGGTACTCCAATTTGGTTTATATTGGCCAAACTTGTTCAAGGATGCCTATGAATTTTATAATTTATGCGATCATTGTCAGAGGGTAGTTAATTTTTCTGGGAGATACAAAATATCACTAAAAAATATCTTGGAGATTGAGTTGTTTGATGTCTAGGGAATAGACTTTATAAGTCTATTTCCACCCTCATTGGGCAACCTATACACACTCATGGTAGTGGACTAGTTCTCTAAGTGGGTTGAAGTTGTTGATTTCCTTACTAATGATACAAAGTCAGTGATGAAGTTCTTGCATAAGAACATCTTCACAAGGTTTGGAACACCACGAGCCATTATTAGTGATGAAGGATCTCATTTCGATTGCAAGTTAGTGGCTAATGCCTTGCACAGGTATAGGGTGAAACATAAGATTTCCACGACATATCACCCCCAAACAAATGGACAAACTGAGATTTCTAACAAAGAAATTAAGCAAATTCTGGAAAAAGTGGTGAACCCAACTCAAAAGGATTGGTCCTCCAGACTGGATGAAGCTGTGTGGGCTTATCGTACTGCATTTAAACACCATTGGGTATGTCACTTGTTAAGCTTGTCTATAGAAAGCCATGTCACTTACGTGTTGAACTGAAGCACAAGCCATTTTGGGCCATTAAAAAGCTGAATATGGATTAGTTCGCTGCTAAACATAAAATGTTGTTAGAGCTGAACAAAATAGAGGAATTCTATGAACAAGCATATGAAAATGCTAAATTGTACAAGGAGAAGACCAAGCGTTGGCATGATAAGAGGATTATGCCACGACAATTTGAAATAGGACAACAGGTGTTGTTATTCAACTCTAGGCTCAAATTGTTCCCTAGCAAATTAAAATATCACTGGTCAGGTCCCTTTGAAGTCGCTCAAGTCTATTCTTAGGGAGCTGTTGATGTCAAAGATAACAAGATTGGGATAATTTTTAAGGTTTAGGTCAATGTTTAAAACACTACTAGGGTGCTCATGTGGATTGAGACAAATAGTCTATTGACCTCTGTGATGCTTAACCTCAGCATCTCCATAATTTTTTATTTTATTTTTGTTATTTTTAAATTTCTCCTAGTTCTTTCATTTAACTTGTTTGATAATTTTTGTTTACTTTACAGTGCAGGTATTTCTGTTTCCTTGATGGCAGTTGAGAGGCTGGGCCCCACATACAACAATTTGGTCTAACAGAAAATTTTCTCACCCATTTAGCATCAATTTTTCTATGTCCCTTAAATTCCCAAAATCTTATTACCTATGTCAGGCCATAATTATCGCCCATCCAATTACCTACATCACATCCCTAATTACCACTTACGTTGCCATTTTTACCTCTACATTTACCTTAATCCCCTTATTTTTTTTCTTTATAGTAACCTTAATTTTGTTATCTCTCAAAGCTACTTGTGCCTCTTCAACAACTAAATTTTTTTCCCTTTTCTCTTCTAAATCGATGTTTTCCCTACACCTTAACAATGGATAGATGATTTACACCCTAGACAGCTGTTGTGCCACCAAGAATGTTCTTCAGTGTTGTGGTAGAGGAGAAATATAAGAGGAACATATCCAAGAGGCCATTTTTTCTCGAATAAGGTTTTCTTTTCAATAATGAACCTTTTATGGGGTACGACTACCATCTCTTCTGTGGTAGAAAACATGACTGGCACATATTTTACTTGTATCCTAAGGATGTTTTGATGAAGCTTGTTTGTGAGTTTTCTACTCACATCACTTCCCCTAGTAACGCTTTCCAATGTACAAGATGAGCGTTCTGAATTCACTGCAACCGTCACTTCTGATGGGTTGAATCAGGTATTACAAGACCTTTGTATTGAAGGAACTCAGTGGACGGTATCTAGGCAAGACTATTATATAGTTGAAAGGGCGTCTTTAAATCCTAGCTGTAGAGTTTGGTATCATTTCTTAAAAACGTGCTTAATCCCTAATAACTATAACTCTAGAGTCTTTAAGGAGCAGATGTTGTTGCTTCACTCCATCATGATGAGTAAAAGGATTAATGTAGGAAAAATAATCTCCAATGAAGTCCACTATTGTGTGTAGAAAAATGTAGGGAGCTTAAGTTTCCATCCCTAATCACTGCACTGTGCCAGTACGTCAATGTCCAGTCTATCCCAGCGAGGATATTACCCCAAATAAGGGGGCCATCACAAGGGTTATTGTAGCTAAGATATCTAAAGAAGCCTTGCCGTAGTAGTAACCACTGGGCACAACTTCTACATCCTCTACATGAACGTTTGCCACAGCAACTGCTTCTACTTCCAACAGTCTATTTGTATAACAAGTGCTCAGCTCATTTGAGAGGTCGTATAAGTAGCTCAATCTTTTCGAGACTCAACAACTCGAATTGCTGTAGACTTATAAAAAGTACAAGAACAAATGGCCATTTTCTAGGCTTATGTGGAGAAAAGAGATGTTATAAAGAGGTCCCTTCAAAAGAACTTCACCAAGCCCGTGCCTGTATTCCTTGAATTTCCTAAGGAATTGTAGGCATTTGTCGAAGAAGAGGTGGCTAAAGCAGAGCCAACTATTGTACAGCTTGGCACCATCAACCCTACTACTGAAGAGAAAAAAAACCAAATCCCCTGATGAAGAAGCATAAAAGACTGAATCAGTCTGCGTAGAGACCGATGACGAGGGGATTGAAGATGTAAACCTAACACCGGCACCACCAACGTACAGTATTGTAGTTTTCCCACCTATATTTACCGAACCAATGACTAAACAAGATCGCGAAATCAATCGCATCATTGATGAGATCACCAACTGCAACAACGAAAAAGAGGACGTGCCACTCGAATAACTAATAAAAAAATGTGTTATAAGCCTTGGGCACGTAAGCACACCCGTTGAAGTTGAAGCAATGATAATCAAGCTCCGAACTAGGGGAGTTCTTTTCCCTTTATTTTTTCCATGACATTCAAGGTGTAAATATATTCTTGCATTTATGATTCATATCTGTGCGTGCATTGAGAACAATGCATCCGTTAGGTTTGGGGGTGTGTTGAGCATTTAGGATGTATTAGATATTTAGTTGAGCATGTTCATTTTCCTATGGCATATGTAATTGCCAAGGATTACTTAGACTGTTATCATTGTAATTTTTGTCTGTGATGTTCAATGAGGAGTTTAATTCTTCAATAAATCTAGAAAAATATGACAGTGGATTTGGTGAATTTAGTTCAGGATAGTTTGCCTGAGAATTGACCCCTAAGAATAAGATATCCCAACTTCTATTACAATTGGTCTATACTAAATTCTTTTAATAAACTTTGAGATTTTTTGAAGCTAAGCTCAATAAAATGGAAATACTCAATAATGAATAAAATGATGAAGCTTAAGAAAAATCAAAGATATGTCATAAAACACTCCAATGCTTAGAATTGCTGAATAAGTCAGCAACACTTTGTTTGCTTCATTGTGTTGTTGATTAGAAAAAGTAAGTTTAGGCAAGAGTGTAATAAAAAAAAGTTTAGGGGCACTCCACTGTAGTAATAAGCTGAGTAGCTAATGACTTAATTTTTTGCTCCATCCATCTTCTAAGCCAAAATCTTTAGCTTCATTAGTGAGTTCTATTCAAATCGTGACATGATTAAGTACCCGACAATTTAGTGTATGCTCTATTGTGATTGTTGAATCAAAGAATTGTGTGACGAGCTGAGCCACCTGTTCTAAGAAAAAAAGAAAAAAAAAAGCAAGCTGAGTTTAGATGAAAGATGAAATAAGTAAATTAAGAGATTTTTTCTATAGTCAAATTGCATACATGGGTATTGATACGTGATATTCGTGACAGGTTTTAAAGCTTTATGAATGAATCATTCTTGAGACTAACTTATTATCACGATTAAGACAAGTGTACCTATCGCAGAGTAGTATAGTTTCAGCAAGACCGGATTGTCGAACCCAAAGGAACCACGAGTACTAGTATTTACTTCCTGTTTATTATCTAGCCTAAAAGTTAAGAGGTTTGGTTATCTAAACTAATTACTAAACTAAGAATGCACAGAAAGAAAATTTGGGAAAATACTTTTGGGGAAATTCGATTGATTAAGACAATACCTAAGGAAAAATCCACCTAGACTTCACTTGTTATTTGACTCTGAATCAGACGATTTATTCATTTGGCTTGATCCCTAGAAATCCCTAAGTTATATTATTATCTCTCTCGAGACTAATAACGTCTAACCCTAGGTTGATTAATTGAAATATCTTTCTAATTAACACCCTAGAATTGCATTAACTCGATCTATGGATTCCCATATTCGGTTTCACCCTAATCCGGTAAAATCTTGTCACCCTAGCTTGAGGCGCGCAGTCAACTCCGCTTAATTATGACAACTTTACTCTTAGACAGGGTCTATTCGTCCTCTAAATAAGAGCTTAGCTTGAATCAATATCCTAGAATATTAAAACAAGAATTAAGAACAATTCAAATATTTATCATACAATTCAGATAATAATAACAACATCCGTCTTAGGTTTCATTCCCCTTAGGTATTTAGGGGGTTTAGTTCATACTTATGAAAGAAAACATCTCAAAAGCATAAAGATAACAAAACATAAGAAAACCCAAAACTCCTGAAGGAACTTGAAGGGAGATCTTCAGTCTTGATGATGAATCCGACTTCTAAGATGGATCAATCGGCTTTCCTTGAGTAATTCCTTGCTTCCTACTCTGCATCCCCCCCAAGTGCCTTCTCAGGTGTTTAAATAGGCTTTAGAATTCCTAAGAGCCCCCTAAATTGGCCTTTTTTGAAAAGGGTTATACTTGGGCTTGGTAGGGACACGCCCGTGTGCGATTATTCCAGCCCGTGGTCAAGGTTGTTGATCAGGCACGGACGTGTAGTATACTCGTGTAAGTCATGCTTCAATCCTGCCAAAGGGACACGATCGTGTGACACGCCCGTGTGAGAAAGTCTAGGCCGTGTTGATTTCCTACGTGGATTCATTTTTTCGTCTTTGCCCCATTTCTCACTCTTTTTACTCTCCTATGCTCACCTAAGTATAAAACATGAAATTAAAAGATTAGGAGCATCAAATTCACCAATTCTAAGGAGAAACCATCCATAAATGTGCTAAGCATGGGATAAAAATATGTATAAATTACGGTTTATCAGGTATGTAGGAATTTTGTTCTTAAGGCAATATTTTCTGCACTACCTTTGCTAAATAAACTTATGAAAGTTGGACAAATTTTTAGAAATAGAAGATTACTGAGAACTGAAGTAAAAAATGCTCTCTATATGGTTTGGAAATACAAAAGTGGTTATGTGGCCATGACAATTCTTGCATTTACGCATTCATGAATACTTTGCTTAAGGGCAAGCGACAACTCAAGTTTGGGGTTCGGATAACTCTTAAAAAGAGTTATTTTTCATGCCATTAGACTTAGTTAATTGCTTGTACTTAAGTGATTTTAGTTGTGTTTTAGGATATTTCATTAATATTTTTTAGAGCATTACATTAAAAAGCTTTTATTATGCTTAAGTGTTATTACATGTTGCTTTTAATTACCTGTAGGGAGGACTTGCTTGGTGGTTGATTGGTAGGTGCATAGTGTAAGAAAATGAGTAAAGGATTGAAGGTTTGCTATGAAAAATTTTGGATTGTTTGCTAACGCAAATGCTGTGGCAATACTTGGAAGATGCCTAGTCAGCACTTAATACGTATCATTCTCAGTCCCAGTTGTACTTATACCAGAAAAATCTACCTGAAAAAGAGAGAAAGGATTATGGGCTGATGGAGCAACCCTAGAAGGTCAAACCTATAAAATCCAAACGAGGAACCTTAGTAAAAGGGTAGTAGTTTTTTTGGATAGAAAAATGAGGACTATCTTTTGACAAAAAAAGAGGGAAGGAACAAGAAGAAAGGTGACTGAAGAAGGAGAAAACGATTGCATCATCTTCGGAAGCTGCAATACATTGCGCTGTCGGTGTTGAGGGATTGATAAGTGGAAGCTATCATCTCGAATTTTCTCCTTTAATTCTTATTGTATTTCCTTTAGGACATAATTTTTAAAGATGATGTTGGTTACTGCATTAAACTTGAATTCGATTTACCCAGTTATGAGCTAAATCTCTTAGGCTTGAGATTATTTTGCTGAACCCTTTAATTTCTATTAATGTTCACAATTTAAGTTGAAATTATTTTGCTATTTTATTCAATGGTATTTCATGATTTATACAGGTTGTGTATTGACGAATATACAACAGATTATTAAAGATAACTTAATCCTAACATGGTTAGGTTAACTAGATAGACAATGGATAATATGATTGAATGAAAAATTATTTATTCGCTGTAACCTCTATACATAGAACCTTGCCTCATACGAAAGAAGGTAGAAAATATTAGTGGTAGCCGAACTTAAGTATATAGACATACAGTAACTTGGGGATGTAACCCAAGGTTTTGCTTTTGAAAGAAGTAGACTGCTGTCAAATCCTATCAAGCAGTAGAATGTTTAAGACTTTGTTGTTGGATTAATTGTTAGAGAAGGTAGATGTATCAATAATCCCAATCGTCCTAAACAACATTGCAGTTCCTTAATCTTCTTCTCTGTATCACTTTGTCGTGACATTCTTGTTTCGTTTACTTGTTTTGTTTTACACATTTTATAATTCATCATTCTCTCATTTTCTCACTACATTCTCACTTTTATTTTGTTTTAGCATTAATCAAGTTGAACTCTAATAATTCGACCAAATTCTACCTATCTAATCCTTGTGGAGACGATCTCACTTATCACTTTATTACTTGTTTGATGTGTATACTTGCACAATTCACGCATCATATTCACAAGCGACATGTAAGAGTTAATATACCCCTCTTTGGATATCTTCAGGGGTATGTCATGACACCCTTAAGCTATGTCACGGCATTGAAGGTAGTTCTTTTGATTTCTCCAGTCTGCTCCCTATATTGCAACAGTGATTATTCCGTGTTGCGACATAGTGACTAGTATCAGTTTAATACGCCTTCTAATGTCTCCTACACATTTACAAAGTTCATTAGCTCACCCTTGGGCCTCATTTGACTCTTAGAGTCAATAAAAGGTGCAATTTTCACATTTTAGTAACTTTAAGGAAACTTTTAAAAACATAAATAAAGTCTAACTAAAATGCTTGCTTTCAAGATCCTAAAATGCAAAAATTAGTTTAATTTTCTAAACCGAATTAGAACAAATTGAACTCTCCCACACTTAAGTCATTACTTGTCCTTAAGCAACACAAACAAAAATAAGAAATGTGAAAGACGACCCTTGAGCAAATATAATACAAATATTTGACTTTGGAGCACATAACTAGGCATTTCATATTTACGAATAATATTGACATGATGAATAATTGGTTTACCATTTTGACCTCAAACATCTAAGTTTAGTGCATTATAAAGTATACAAGCATTAAGGGTCTCACCTATAGGAATCAATCAAAAAATCATACAAGTAATTTGATTATCCTAGCAGAATACAAATAGTAGTGTATGTGATTGTTTAATGTAATGACCATTCATGCATAAGGATATTTAGGTCCCATAGGAATTTTCAGCTTGTAACATTCTAAGGCTTAGGACATTTATGAAATTCAAAAACAGTAAGCATAAAAAAGGGTTACAAGCACGAAAATAGTTTAACACATCGTATCGATCACTATTCTTCTCCCTTAGCAACCCTTACACGCTCACTGCCTTATTTCTCATTCTCTTACCTTTCTTATTTCTCTATATAGGAAATGAAAGCATGACATAGTAACTATGGCTAGCCTATGAGTTTTTGTGTAGTAATGAACAAGTTTTTCTTATTTTTGTGATTGTCACTTTCTTTTTTCAATTCATCTCACTCACAAATGCATTTTTTTGCTTTTCAATAACTTTTTCCACTTGTATTGATTTTCTTTTTGGATTTTTCTTTTATTTTGCACTTTAGGCTAACCTATAGTTCCTATATCACACCAATATTTCCTATTCCACAGTTTTTACAAAATTTGTCGTAATGTATCTACGTAACCCTCAATTTGTATGGTTAAATGTTTATAGGCGTGCACTGTAGGACCAAAGAAAAAGAACAAATATAAATTAACATTTCAGGCTCGATTTTGTAATGAGTTTCATCAAGAACTGTTAACAGGCTCAAAAATCGATACTAAAGGAGAATAAATATATGTCAGCCTTTTGGCTCTGGATATGTCCCAAACAATGCCTTAGGTCATGTAACAACCTGTTTAATATTTATGAGTCAATTAAAATATTGTATTGAATTTTAGTTTAATAATTTTTATAAATTGAAAAAATAGATAAGTATAAGTGGTTTAGTCTAAAAGTCAAGTGGTTTTTGAAAATGAGGTATTAGGACCTCATTTCTATAATTTAAGGCTGTAAATATTTTTTATTAAATATTTACAGAGTCGTATTATAAGTGAATTGAAATTTAGTTTGATCATTTTGACGATTGATTGCTTAATTATGGTAAAATGGTTAAATTGTAAAAGAGATAAAAAGTTAATTGCTATAGATTTAAAATAATAATAGGACCAAAATGGTGATTAAACCATGGTCAAAAAGTCCAAGCAGTGCTGAATATGATTAATCCACTAGCTTTTAGGCTATTTGCCTGTTAATTCCTAATTAGTTTAAGGTTAGATTAAAATTAAGTTTGTTTAGTTGGAATTTAAAATAACTGAAGGACCAATTGGGTAATTGGACCCACCTTAACTGGTCAAATGGTAGGAATGATGTTGAATTATCTAGATTTGGGGTAAATTGCTATTAAATCTAGATTAATTAAGGATTTACTAATTAACCTATTTTTCAATGGTGTCGAAAGTAGTGGTTTCGGGGCCACAACTCCGATAGGTCAGTCTGTAAATAGTAAAATTAATATTTTTGAGGTCATTAATGTTGTATTAAAATTTGGTCTAAAAATTTTAACGTTTTGATAGTTAATTAATAAAAAAGGACTAAATCATAAAAGCTGTAAAAGTTGATTTCCATTGATTAAAAGGGTCAAATAGCTATAGAAAGGTATATTAAAGGACTTGAATGGTAAATATATAAGTGCTGGAATTCATAAAGCTTTATTTGTTTTTAATGGGTAAAATGGTAAATTTTAATTATTAAGTAAATGTAAGCATGAAATAAAAGAAAAAAGGTCATCAACTTCAAATTTTATTGTTTGGGAAGCACCAAAGAGCCACAGTTAGGGATTTTAAGCTTCATTCAAACTTTGGTTGGATAATAGGTAAGTGAAATCTTGCCCGTTTTTGGTAATTTTATGTTTTTGAGCTTGTATTAGCTTAATCTAGCTATCCCGGAGATTAATTTATAAAACTGTCAAATGTTTTGGATTATGCGATCGATGATTTTAAGTTGTTCTTGAATTTTTATGTTAGATTATTAAGCTTGGTTGTTAAATAGGACTATTTTGTAAAGTAGTTTTTGTTAATTTTAATGTTTAAGGACTAAAATGTTAAAGTGATAAAATTATGAGGACTTGATGTGAAATAACAAGAAGTATGGATTGTAATGAGGTATTATACAATTCAGCTGAACTTGTAATCAATAAAAATTGGTTAAATTACATATTTGGGTCTTAGGGACTAAATTACATAAAAGTAAAATATTGAGGGTAAATTTGTAAAAATATTAGAAGGACTTAATTGCATGAAATGAGTTGATTTTATTGTTGGAATTAGTTAATTGAATGAAATTATTATTTTAGATCAAGAACGAGTGGAAAATTGAGGAAAAGAGAAAGTTTTTGAATAGTGCTGTACTTTGACGTTGCTGCAGTTTACTTTGGTAAGTTCGTTGGGTTAATTCTAATACAATTTAAATATATATTAAATTAAACTTATTTGTTGATTGCTGATTAATGTATTGATATCATATATATGAGAACTGAAATAACGATTTGATTAAACACTGGTTATTATTGATATCTCTTGAGCCTATGAACGTAGGATAGATTACGATTGGCATGCCAATACGTTATTTTGCGCACAATACGGGTTTGGCATGAGATGTGACGATGATTTCTGTATATCTTCTATTCACTGAATATATTGAGGTCCTACATTTTGTAGGACTATCGTGTTATATTATAGTGTTTTTTGGTGTGTTAAAGGGACAGATGTTAGCCTACGAGCTGGGAACTTAGTGCCGAGGTGTTTTATCAGTTGGTCTAGCTCGTAGGAGTAGCTGGTGTGTTCTGGATGGTTAACCGTGTACTAGTTTCCGTATAACGTTCATCAAGCATTGATTATTTGAATTATTATGTTTAATTTGATAAGGTTTATCATTTAAAAAACGAACTTACTAAGCTTTATGAAAGCTTACTTGTGTTGTTAGTTTTATTTCTTGTAGATACGTTTTGTGGAAATTGGGAGATTGGATCAACTTGAAGGCATCACACTATCCGAGAACCTTTTGGTAGATTTTGAATACAAACTTGGCTTGTATGGCATGTAATAGAAAAATGTGGTTATGTTAAGTAATAGTCCATAAGTACTTTTTATATAGTTAGATGTTTAATGTGCACATGACGTGGTGTGGTTAGTAGTTTTCACTATATACGTGCATGTTGCTAAGTTGTGGACAATGGTTAAAGGAAAATGGGTAATGGTAAGTTTGGCATGAGATATGAATGGTATAGATGGATTGATTATAGGTCATTTTGGGTGTGCATTGTAGCTTGTGTATGTAACAAAGGTAATGATCTATTAAATGATTGAGATATGGTGTCATTGATGACACATTGGTTAGGTCTTAGGTTGATTGGTTTGGCATGATTTGGTTGTTCTTGAAATGTATTTTGAGCACTTGTGATCATCAATTATTGAATATGTTTAAAGTACCAAAGCACTTAGTGTGAAAATGACATGTTTGGGGTCAATTTTTGACACAATGGCTTGGGGCACAGGCTGCGACATGACCATTTGCTACATAGGTAACCTACAAGGGCATATGCCCCTATTGTGTTAGCTGTAGGTTGGTCCACACAGGCACAGAGAGTCACACGACTTGGCGACACAACTGTTTGACCCTAAGCTACACGGTTACAAAGAGTTACACGACCAAGCCACATGGCCTTATGACCAAATATTACAAGGGCAGAGTTAGTTACATGGTTTGTGTACATGGGCATATAAAGCAGTTACATGGGCCTGTGGAGTATCCACATGACCATGTTTGGAGCCACACGGTCTTGGCTCCGTCACACGGACTAGACACACAACCGTGTGACCCCTGTTTTGAAAATTTTTAGTTTTTACTTGAATGTTTAGATATGTTTCGAATTGGTTACTAAATGTTCCTAAACTACTTTGAAGGCCTCATAGGCTCAATTTAAGGACCATAACTTTATGTTTTACTCCAATATAATGATTTATGAATTTTTTAATTAAATTTGTTAAACTTGATGTTATCTGTTATTAATTGTTCTAAATTGTACGGTAGTACTCTGTAATCTTAATTTGACGATAGGTACAGGTTATGGATGTTACAGGTCATCCCTTAAATATCTCAATATGCATAAATTTAATCAACCAAACAAACTAAAATTTAACTATTTATCATTCACGCTCATTTCCTTGCACTTTCTATATCATTTGATACAGTTGATTGCTTAATGCCTATTTACAGTGTAACATATAGAAATTAGTCGTCTAATAAAAAAATTAAAAAAACTTATTATTATGCCAAGTTTATTAGTAAACACAAACAATCTATGTACATGCTCCTAACTAATAACTTGTATTTCTACAAGCTCAAGCACACAAATGACAAGAAAAATTGAAAGAAAAGCATAAAAATTTTAAAAAAAATAATTCTATGCTACCCCTACACTTTAGTTAACACATTATCCTCAATGCGTAGCCCACAAAAAGATAAGGAGAGAAGTTACTTGATTGATCATGGTCGTTCCAATTGCTAGTAATGGGAGCTTCCTCCATTGATCGTGTAAAGCTCAAATTGTTTATCTTCTTTGTGTTGGTTCCTACATAGAAAACTTAAACAGAGTACAAAACAACAAAAAAATCTACTATTACTCCTATTCTTGCTAAAAATAAAAAAAATCATCCATAAAAATTAGTATAATCTAGTTAAAATTATCAAAAAGAAATAAAATTCAATCCCTTTTTGAATCATCTAGAGGAAGAGTGTGCTTTTGCTCCATCAGTGCCTTGCCCAAGCCGTATTGTTGGTGGGAGCTCCCACATCTCAAATGCATTTGTCTTGCTAGGCTTTGAGTAACAGCCCCTTTTGGTGTAGAGTATTATGGTTGGAATGTCTCCTAATACTCGTCCTCCGTTCTAGAGTATTCTTGGGTAGCACCTTCCTCCTCAAAATTGGTCCCCTTATCATCTCCCTCATGAATTGATGTCGAGCAGAACATATTCGGAGGGTAATCCAGAGCTCATAACCCATTCATTCTTATGAATTCTTGGAGCACTGGTTCCATCTCATGCATCTATCTAATCATTCCATTGAGCTTTGCTTTTATGCTTCCACTAACTCATCTTTTAGCCTTTGACTGATTTCTCCATTTTCATGATGTCGAAACGTCCATCTTCTCCATCCTCCTTTGGTTCCATTTGGTAATTTGCTTTCTCTAAATCTCAACGTATTATATATATAATGAATCTCCAATTATGCTCATTGTTTGCTTCATGAACTACTCGTTTTCACTTATTTTCACTTATTCCTTTCAACATAATGCCGTCACAATATAAGGAAAGAAAAATTTGGTGTTCTGGCTTTGTATGCATCATTTTATTTCTAAGAAGATCCAGCGCCCTATGTAGATCTATTTATGCTTCAAAATACTGTATAGCAAAACAACTCGAAAGACATTAATGTTAGAGACATTTAATGCAGGTGCAATTCTTTTGCCAATGAATTGCAACCACATTTTGGCGACAGGAAACACAATTGCTTGATTAAAATTTGTTGGCAGCCTAGTATCTAGCCTATTGTTCCAACTACCCCTATCCTGAGACAAATATTTTATGACACTATCCATATCTATGTTTTCAAGTTTTTCCAAATCAGTATTAGGAAGAAAATCACTTTCATAGTATGGAGTGTCATAAAATTCAAATATTACGTAAGGGGTTAAGGGGAGTTCCACCCTTCAAACCAAAACATTAGTCACATAAATCCTAGTACCATATCTAATTATTTGGTGTTTAAGCGAAGCATAAAATACATTGACTATGAGGACGATTGTGTTCTCTTTAGTAGTGATACAAAATCACTCCCAACAATGATACCAAACTAAAGTCCAAATTTCTTTGAAATTGACCTTGGAGGGTTCAAATCCTCTCTCCTATATCAGTGGTCTTCCCCGAGACTCAAGAAATTATTTCTCCATATTTGAATGATGGAACCTTATAGGGTCCGAAACATCTGAAGTTTCTGGGATCGTAGCCTTTTTGTTTCTTCTAAGAGGCATTCATAATCAAAATTTCTAGTAAAGATGCAAATGGACAGTAGATAAAATATTACTACAAGATCAAAGGCAGGGTTCACACGCACTTGGAGCACTCTGAAGACCATAAACTTGGGAAAATAGTGTCAACATCGTGACACGGATACTTCATGTCGCAATACCATGGTCAGTAGTAGAGAATTACAAAAATCAAATTGACGTCGCGACACCGTTGGCATAGAATCGTAAATACTTAAGCTCAACCTTTTAAACCAGTATGTGGTTACTCCTTGATCTATTAATAATGTTTTCCTCCAATGTGGTCTTTTAGAATTGAGAATAAAGGATTGAAAACCTAATTTTTTGGTAAAAATGGTTTTTGTAATTAGAGGTTTAGAGAGGTTTTAAAAGAGGTTGGATGTTAGAATTAGGTTAAAGTATACTAATAGGGTCTTTTTATGCTTAAACTAGTGTTTTTAAGGTTAAAATCTGAATGTTTTTAAGGTTAGAATATCGAATTGACCCTGTAAAAAATTATAGTGCTGTTGCGACATAGGGGTTCTGGGTTGAGACATCCCTTGTAGATTTCTCATGTCATGACACCGGGATTCGATGTTGCAACACACCCTTCAGTTTTAAAATCCTAAGAAACTATTCTCCATGTAACGACGTAGGCCAATGGTGTCGCGACGTCAATTTGATTTTTGTAATTCTCTACTACTGACCATGGTGTTGTGACATGAAGTATCCGTGTCACGATGTTGACACTATTTTCCCAAGTTTATGGTCTTCAGAGTGCTCCAAGTGCGTGTGAACCCTGCCTTTGATCTTTTAGTAATATTTTAACTAAATGTCAGGTCTAGCTGCCGGACTCGTTTTTCAGCTTAGTTAATATATATCAATATGCTCCTTGTAAATTTTTTATGTCTACATTGGTCCAACACCCATCATTCCATTCTTTTTGTCTGCGATTGTCTCTTTATCTGAACTTGCCTTTTCGGCCTACCTTAACCACTAACAACTCTTTCCGCAGATCATAACTATTAATTACTTGTAGGACTACGTAATCATGCAACCATTTTAGTTTTTAGTTAACATTCCTACTTCGTGAGGAGGTTGAGAATTGTGGTTCATACTTGTCGATCATTATGTATAAGTTTATCTCATCAATCAGGAATGAGTTTTCAGGAATACTTTTTGAGGTAGTGATTGACCAGGAATTATGCACTACATCACCTGGATTTTGAGTCTATGGGTTTTTGAATTTGTCCATTTGTTTGCAGATAATTCTCTTGAATGGTTTTTGTTAGAATTGATCATCTCATGGTGCTCGCAGTTTGATGCCTAAGCTAATTAATCGTCCAGCTTGATTGAGACCTGCTATACAGTTATAAGTCCTATGAACATATATTTTTAAATTCTTTTCAACATCTAGAAAATTCTTAGATCATTGCATCTCTGAGGTGCTTGGTTTAGGACTACAGTCGTGCAAAGGATAGTCAATTCAGGTTTATCAGATGGAACTTTTGTTTCTCTTTATTTTTCTCTATGAATTCCTGAATTGACAAACATTCTTCTAGTAGGTCAGCCATGAATATAATTGTATCTGTTGGTGGGTTTGTGTTATACTGCTATTATGTTCCAACTTATCAAAAGAACTTAAAATTGTTGGGACGACGAGTTCCATGCCTATCTGATTCTTCTGTTCACTAGCCATTTCCCTAACTAGCTCTATACCATCTATTGCTCCTATTTCGTTCAATTTATATGGAATTTCTTCTTGACTTTCGAGCAAATAATAGTCTTGGAGTTCCCTTTTCTCCCAAGCATCTATAGTGGCATTCTCTCATTTGCTTAGTTCTGGACATGATACGTTTGGATGCCTTTCTGAGGGTACACTAATATGGTTGTTATCGTCTTAGGAAATAGTTGAGGTTTCCCCTCAGATTTGACTTAATTCAAGAAATAATAATCATTGGTCCTCTTGTATCTCCCAAACCTTATAGACTCCCTCTTCATAAATATCGAAATTGTAATCTAAATGTTCAAACGAACACATATAATCGAGATTATAAATTCTCATGTTGACCGATCTCCTATAGTTACTACGGCGATAGTTCTTATTCAGAATGTGTACTAAGGTCTTCCTAAGAAAAATAGATAAATAGTAGTGGAGTTAGTTAGTTAAATAAATTAAAGATTGTAAAAGATATATCAATGAGGTGGTATCCGCAAGTATACAGGTCTAACTATAATAAAGTTAAATAGAGTAGGTGAGTACTCCGAGGATCGTACCTAAGGAAGGCTAGTGCTAAATTAATTTTAACCTGAACACTTAAAGATCTAATTAGTACTCTAAATCAGTTATAGTAGGAATACATAATAAAATAAGTTTTTGAGAAATAATCAAATATAATAACAAAATAAATAATAAATTAAGAGATCGAAAAATAGAATAAATCAAATTTGATTATGAGTGATTATCTCACTTTGAGAATCCCATTGATCGCGTTATTTCGTGATAGGTTTTAAATATTTATAATTAATCATTCTTGAAACTAACTATTATCGAGATGTAGGCAAGTGTACCTATCGAACAGTAGTATAGTTTTAGCAAGACTAGATTGTCGAACCCAAAGGAACTAAAAGTACTAGTAATGACCGTCCTTTTATTATCTAGCCTAAGAATAAAGAGGTTTTGTTTTAACTAACTAATTATCTAAACTAAGAACTCACAAAGAATAGACTTGGGGAATTGCTTTTGGGAAAATCGATTGAATTAAGACAATATCTAAGGAAAAATCCACCTAGACTTTACTTGTTATTCTGGCTCCGAATCGGACGATTTATTCATTCAACTTGTTCTGTAGAGATCCATAAGTTATGTTATTATCCCTATTCAAGACTATAACGTCTAATCCCTAGATTGAATAATTGAGACCTTTCTTTAATTAACACCCTAGGGTTGCATTAACTCGATCTATGGATCCCCTTATTAGGGTTCACCGTAATCCTGCAAAATCTTGTCACCCTATGTGTAGGAGTGCAAACAACTCCGCTTAATTATGAAAAATGTACTCTTAGACAGGGTCTATTCCTCCTCTGAATAAGAGCTTATCTTGAATCAGTATCCTGGGATATCAAAACAAGAATTAAGAACAAGTTAAATATTTATCATACAATTCAGAAAATAATAACAAGATTTGTCTTAGGTTTCATTCCCCTTACGTATTTAGGGGTTTTAGTTCATAACTAAATAAGAAAACATCTCAGAATAATAAAGAATACAAAACATAAAAAAAACCCAAAACTTCTGAAGGGGAATTGAGGGGAGATCTGTAGTATTTATGATGAATCCCACTTCTGAGATGGATCAATCAGCTTCCTTGGAGTAATTTCTTACTCCCTCCTTGTGTGTCCCCTTTTCTTCCTCCTCTAGGGTGTATTTATAGGCTTTGGAATGCCTAAGAGCCCTCAAAATTTGCCTTTTTTGAATTGGACTCAACTTGGGCTCGGTAGGGACACGCCCGTGTGAGATTACTTCAGGCCGTGCTCGAGCCTGCCAAATTGACACGGTCATGTGGTCTGCCCCTGTGAAGAGGTCCAGGCCGTGTTGATTTCGTACTTTGGCCCATTTTCTCTGTTTTTGGCTCGTTTCTCGTTCCTTTCGCTCTCCTATGCTCTCTTAAGTATAAAACATGAAATTAAAGCATTAGGAGCATCGAATTCACCAATTCTAATGGGAAATCATCCATAAAATGCATTAAACATGGGGTAAAAATATGTATAAATTACGGTTTATCACCCATCAACGCTTTAGGTTCCTCGTCAATCAACTAGTCGTTATCCCACCGAGATCTTCTGATCTTCCACTCAAATAATGAGTTGACAAGGACTACTTATCTTCTGACCTTACAATCTAGACCGACTTGGGGTGAAGGTGTTCACAAATAGGCCATACCAATTTTAGGTTAATTCCCTCCTTGATGACTTCCTAAGGTTGTCAGGCCTAGGGTTTTAGGTTCTTCTTTTCCCAAAAATGTTGGTCCGTTGAGTAACACTACAAAACAGTTAACATATCATCCATCCACTTGCTAATCCCCTATAGAAGGATTATTTCTTCATGGTTTCATGAACAATATAGAATCAATATAAAAAATAAGAATGATAAATGAATACAAAGTATAAATTTTAAGAAAACGCTTGATTTGTATTAAGAATGAAGTAAATCCATAAGTTTGGTTCTCTTCAACAAATCAGATCTCTCGAGATAAACAAAAAAAAATTGAAAGATAAATATAAAACCTAAGAAGAAAGAAAAGCTAAACTGAAATTAAAAGTAGAATTCTGAAATTAAAAGTAGAATTCTAAACTAAGTAATTGGTGTCTATAACATGTGACAAGTGAGCCTAATTATAGATTTCAGGTGACTGTCGTCCTTAAACCTAGGTTAGCTGACATTCTCAGGCTTTAAGTTTGATTGTACGGACCAAAACACCCATTGGATCGTGTTAATTTCTATCCAGAGTCGATGTCGCGACACACCAGAACCTATGTTGTGACAGGGGAGTCAGTATATCTGCTACACTGAATTACAACAAAATAACATGCATACTAATTGTTACCGTCAAAATCACACAATAACCTTATCAATATGATAATTTAGTTTTTGTCATTATAGACAAGCAAACTTTCTCACGTGATCGAATTCAACTGAAATAATTCAATTATTAAACCATAATATCACTTACAGTGGGTATATGCACATCTATCAGTTCAATCGTATCATCATGTGTCTTTCAATGAGGAAGCACAATATGTCATGCAAGAATATTTTAACATTTCTTTCAACATTCATTAATCCTACCCTCGACCTCTAGCTCTGCAATAGGGAGTTCAAGAGAACCCCTTTTACCTTTCTGCTCAGCTCATGGACTTTTACCACTCATTCTGATGATGTAGATAAAAATTGACATTTGGTTGAGGGTCCACAAGTACTTGCAGATAAGAGTTGTCAAAGGGATCATGATCGCTCAATAAAGTTTCCGGTTTGAATCTGCTATGGGTGTGATTACATAGTGAATACACTTATATGCAGTTAATATGAACTATCATTCTTCCACCTTTCAAATCCTTCCCCTCATACATATACAATACACTTAGATCATTTCAGTTCGTTCATACAATAATTCATTCAACACTCTAAATAGGGGCAATTAATAAATCAACCAGTAGAGCGTGCAAAACATTTATTTGGCATGAATAGCATTAGTGAAAACATATAATCGTTCACAAATTTAGACAATCATTCACTAGAAATCAACTTACAATAGTAATCATACAGTCATCCATAGATTTAAGCCATCATTCTTAAGGGATTAAATCATAAATTCATTCAATTTTGCATTCACTCGATCTAATTCTAGTCCAATACCTAGTTGAAAAAAAAAACCTAGTTCTCTATATGCCATTAAAAACGTAATCAGAGAATGATTTGCATAAAATATTTAAAGATAAGACAAAATTTTAATTTTCAAGTTTTAAGAGCCACATGGTTGTGTGCGATGCTTAGGGGTGAAGGTGTAGGGGCCACACGGCCGTGTGACTAGCCCATTTGTAAATCCTAGGCTGTGTGTGATGGATCCACACGACCATACATTTGGCCATGTGCGAGGCTCTAGGCCTTATGTAATGCGAATGGAATAGGGTGCAAGAGCTACATGGTAATGTGTCCCGGCCATGTATGGGTCTTCAAGCTATGTACGAAGTGCAAATGTAAGGAAAATGAAGGGGAAATGACCATGTGAGGGACCGTGTGACCCGTGCGGGTGGGCTACATGCTCATATGGTAGATCGTGTGTACCTAGGCAGTTTCAAATTTTGACTTGATTTTTCAAAAAACTCACCCACCTTACTTCCAGGGATCTCAAGCAACTAGCTCAAATTCGACGAAAAACAAGATGATCAACAAAGGGTTTTTCAAGATTTAAGGGGGTTTTCGACAAAAGACTTTAAAGATTCAATAACGGATTGAAAGGTCTACTAAAAGTCATTGTTAATCTAAATTGGAAGGTTCTAATTGGTAGGGAACACGATACTTCTGATTCTTGATGGAGATTCGACGAAGAAGCGACGCAAAGTTCAAGGATTTTTATGAAACCAATAGATTTGGCCTTAAATGTAAGGAGTCTAGAATTCATGATTTATTTTTCTGCAACAAGGTTTTGAGAATAAAATTGTGACAAAGGGTTTTCTGATATTATGGAGAGATAAGAGTAAATGTAGGGTTTTTAAAATCAAATAAGAGTTTTAGTTAAATTAAGAAAGGATTGTAAAGGACTGGTTGAGTAAGAGTTTAGGGTCTATTGAGCAAATAAGCCATTTGTCTAAGAATTATCAAAATATTAAGATGGTTAACCTGTATGGTGGTTTTGGAAGTGAGGAGAGAAAAAAATGCAACCTAGGAGACTTTAACCTTGGTTCTTTGTAGTTTCTACCAAGCTCTTAACCACTAGGCTAGGTTTTAGTTCTTAATATAAGGTTTAACCTTATATTATTTGGGATGTTACGACTCTCCCTTCCTTAAAAAAATTTCTTGCACGAATTTTTTTTTGTTTTGAGTAAGAGAGGATATTCTTGATGGAATGAATCTTTCGATTCCCACATAACTTCCTCAACTCCACGGTTTCTCCACAACACTTTCACTAAAGGAATTTGCTTCCTTCTTAAAACTCTCACATCCTTTCAAAAATTTTCACGGGTTCTTCTTCGAAGGATGAATTAGGTCGTATCTCAATTTCTTTGATGGGCACAATATGTGATGGATCAGAATGGTAACATTTTAGCATGGAAACATGGAAGACATCATGGATACAATCTAATTCTGTTAGTAACTAAAGTTGATAAACTACAGGACCAACTCTTTTAATGATTCAGTACGGTCCTATGAAGCGAGGACTAAGTTTCCCTTTTCAACAAAACCTTAACACCTTTCTCCATGGTGATACTTTTAGAAAGACTTGATCTCTCACACTGTACTCAATATATTTTCTTTTAAGGTCTACATAGGATTTTTGTCTATTAAAAGGTGCTTTTAATCACTCTTGTATCAACTTTATTCTCCCTTCAGATTCTTGAACTAGTTCGGGACCTAGAATTTTTATTTCTCCCAATTCGGTCCAACACAAAAGTGGTTATACACTTTCGTCCATACAAGTCTTTATAAGGAACTATTTGGATGCTTGCTTGAAAAATGTTGTTATATACAAATTCAATTAAAGGTAAATGGTCTTCCTAACTTCCTTAGAAATCAATAATACATCTTTCAACATGTCTTATAGAATTTGAATTACCTGCTCAGATTAACCGTAAATCTTTGATTGAAAAGCAGTGCTAAAATCTAAGCAAGTGGCCAATGATTCTTGTACTTTCTTCCAAAATCGATATGTAAAATAAGAATCTCGACCTGAAATAATGGACAAGGGTACTCCGTGCAATTTGACTATTTTAGGGATATACAACTTTACTAACCTTTGTAGGATGTAATCTTTGCATACTGGCAAGAAGTGAGCCAACTTAGTTAACCGATCCACTATCACCCAAAATGAATCATTATTAATGGGTCTTAAGGGTAACAAAATAATAAAGTCCATCATTATGTGCTCTCATTTCCATTGTGGAATTTTAATATGTTGCAACAACCCAGAAGGAAATCGATGCTCCACTTTCACTTGCTAACAAGTCAAACACTTAGCCACAAAATCTGTGATGTCTCATTTGAAATCTGGCCTCCAGTATAACTCATTCATGTCTTGATACATTTTTTCCTCTAAGATGAATGGCGTAAGGGCTAGCATGCGCTTCCTAAAGTATGGTTTGTTTTAATTCTTCATCTTTCGGCAGAAAAAAACCTTCCTCAAAAATAGGTAAGGTAACTATAATAGTCCATTTTCAGTGGCATCAGAAATAGTAGTTTCGGAACCATGATACCGATGAGAGAATAAATATTTTATTATTTATTTAAAGTCTATGAGATTATATTATGGTCGTATTATTTTTTTGTTAGAAGTTTTAAAGTTTACATGGTTAATTAGGTAAAAAGAATTAAATAGTAAAAGTTGCAAAAGTGGGTTTCTATTAGTTAAAAGCATTAAATGGTTATGGAAAGGAGATCTAATGAACTTAGATAGTAATTATACCATGTTATATGTTAGTGGATGTTGATGGATAGGTTTTAATGAAATTTTAATAGTTTTAAAAGGTTAAATTGGTAATTTGATAATTAAATTAAAATGTTAAATAAAATAAAAGGAAAAACTCACTATCATCTTCTCTATTTTTGTTTCTCGAAATCGAAAATAGCCATGAGGGAAGGAAGCAAGTTTCGACCAAGCTCATTTCTCTTCCATGGTAAGTATTCAAGTATCGTTTTTAGTGATTTTTATTTTTTTGAGCTCGTTTTAGCTTAAACTACTTACCCTAAGGGTTAATTTGCAAAACTGTTAAAATTTGAAGAACTCACCATGAATGAAAATGACGTGTTTGTGAATTTATTTGATAGATTATTAATCTTGGTTATTAAACAAGCTTGTTTTGGAAAAAGTGGTTTTTGATTAATTTAAGGTTTAGGGATTAAATTGTTTAAATGGTAAATTTCATGAATTTTGAGTGAAATGAGCAAAAATATGGATTGATATAGGTATAGGGAAGAATCAGCTAACATGTATATATGGTTAAAATGGTTAAATTTTAAATGAGCTTAAGGACTAATATGTGAAAACTTAAAATATTTGGGGTAATTTCGTAATTTTATATTAATATGAATTATTGATTGAATTGAATACTTGAAGTTATTTGAAGTACTTAAGTGAATGAAATTATCTATTTAGATCAAGATAAACACAACCAGACTTAAATCGAGGAAAAGCTAAAGCGTTGGACTAGACTCCAATTCGGCTATTGCAACCATAGTTATTGAGGTAAGTTTGTATGAATTATAATTGTATTAATGATAGCTAAATTGATTATCTTCTATATTGTGTTTATATAAACAAACTTGACTATACATATATCAATGTTTTGAGTAATTGACGGATAAATAATCCCGTTTGAACCTTAAGAATTCTTAGGATATGAATGACATGTCATTAGGGATTTCATGTTTCAGGTGATTGTCTTGAATATCCTATCGATGGCTAAGGTCCTGCATTTGCTGCGAATTCTCCATAGCTCGTGTGAGTAGCATTGTGTAACTAACATTCTATCCTATAGCTCGTGTGAGCATGCCCATTTTGCAGCTCGTGTGAGCACTATTGAAAATGAAAGGTTAAGGTTATATGGAAAGGCACACTACGTGTGAGCATTTTCGAGTATCCAATGCAATTCAAGATGGTTCAACGGGTAAGTAAAGGGTAATGGCATGGTATCTATACAATTCAATATTGAATCATAATCTTATGAAAAGATTAATGTGATAAATGATGTGTACATGACAATCTACATATGATATGGTTGAATATATGTATCATGTATGAACTTACTAACTTGTGAGTTTGATGTTGCTTATATATGATTTTACTAAGCCTATGGTCTTGGTAATGATGTTATGCTTATTTTATAAGCTCTGCTGAAGAATGGTAAGTTGTTTGAGTTTATATGACCTTACTAAGCACTAGTTGCTTATGTAGTTACTTTCCTTTGTTTCATAGATTATCGGAAGCTCGATTGATTGGAAGCTTGTTGGAGATCTATCACACTATCCAACAACCATTTCGGTAGTTTTTGAGTTATTATGACCAAGGTTATAAATGGCATGTATAGGACCTTTTATAATGATAGTTCTTAAATGTGTTAATGGTCAATTTGGTATGTATATGCTTTTGGAGTTTATGTTTTTTTATAGACTTTAATGGCTTGACAAGTTAGGCCATTTTGGCCACTTTTAGGTACTTGTAATATATGATCCTTTTTGGTATGTTTGTGATGATATTTAAAGTCATTTGGTAGTTAAAGGAACTAGTTTTGTGTTTGGAATATGGATATATTGATTTGTTTTGATTTATGAAGTTTTGGTATAAATGTGGTGTCTTTGAATGGCATATTAGTTAGATGAAATAGGATGTTTGAAATGATATGTTTATAAGAGTTTGAAAGGTTTTTAGGTTTTTTGAATGTATTCACAAATGGGATGGTTGATTAGGTGTGTCACTTGTTAATTTTGGTGTATCAAGTCAGTGTGTTACACAGCCTAGCACATAGCTTACAACACGGCCATGTGTCACAAGTCAGAGAGTTACACGGTCTGGCACACATCCTGCGACACAACCGTGTGACCTAACTTAGTGAATTGCATGGTTTGAGACACAGGCTGGGACATGGCGATGTGTCCCTTTGTTCGATTGTTACACGGTCTAGGCTATGTTACACGGCTTGGCCACATGGCCGTGTGACCCCTATTTTCAAATTTTGTAACTTTTTCCAAATATTCTAATTTGTTTCGATTTAGTCCCAGATCGTTTCCAAACTGATTTTAGAGCCTTGAAAGCCTAATTTAAGACCCAAATGTACATGCATGCTAAGGTTTTGATGAGTTTTAAGTGATTGTTGTTAAATGAAATTATTGATATGTTTTGATATTAAAGTGTTTGGATTTGTATGTAATGTTCCGTAACCCTAATTTGGCGATGGAGACCGACTAGGGGTGTTACATTAATAAGGTTATGTGCAAAGGTTGCTTAGCTTTGATCTCATCAACAATAGTAGGTTTCACTTGCAATTAGACTAACAAAGTTCCATTGTCATGTAAACTTAACCTTGCAAACATTACTCTTAATTCAAAATTGGCTTTCGGATTAGGGCATCTACCACAACATTGGCTTTCATTGGATGGTAATCAATAAAATAATCATAATATTTTAGCAACTCTAACCATCTCCCTCTTCTAAGGTTCAATTCCTTTTGAGTAAGGAGGTATTTAATGCTTTTATGATCAATATAGATATCACACTTTTCCCCATAAAGGTAGTGTCTCCAGATTTTTAAGGCAAAAATATTGCGGCCAATTCTAGATTATGAGTTGGATAATTGCTTTCATACATTTTCAACTATCTTGACGCATAGGCTACCACCTTACCATCTTGCATTAACACACAACCAAGGCCGATGTAGGATGCATAATTGTACACCACATATTTTATCCTAAATTCAGCTTGAATTAGCACAGGTGCTTGAGTTAGAAGCTTTTTATGGTTTTAAAAACTGGTTTGCTGCTCTTTTTTCCTTTTAAAAGGAACCTCTTTTCTAAGTAGTTTAGTGAAAGAGGTGGCTATTAGGGAGAATCATTCAATAAATCTACGATAATACCCCAATAAGCCTAGAAAATTGTAGATTTTGGAAACATTTTTGGGTTGTTTCCATTCAAGAATTGCTTTCATTTATTCAGATACCTTCGACGAATACCGTATGCCCCAAAAACATCATAGAGTTTCTTTAAGCCAAAATTCCATTTACTTAACTTGGCATAGAGTTTCTTTTCACGGAGGATTTGTAGGACTTTCCTAAGGTGTTCATCATGTTCAAGTTTGATTTTGGAATAGATTAAGATGTCATTAATGAATACCACAAGATTTATAAGGTACATTTTTTTCTTTAAATTTAAACTGGTAATATCCCGATCTTAGGTCTATCTTTGAAAACATTGTGGCTTCCGTAAACTCGTCGAAAAGGTCATCTATTCTTGGTAAAGGATATTTGTATTTGATGGTAAGGTTGTTTATTTGATAGTAATCAAAAGTCTTAGAGTTCCATCTTTATTTTTCACGAAATGGACTGGGCTTCCCATGGTGATATGCTAGGTCTAATAAACCTACATTCCAAAAGTTCCTAAAGATGAATTTTTAGCTCGTGCAATTCTTTAGGTACCATGTGGTAAAGAGCTATAGGTACGGGATTGATTCTAGGTATAAGTTCAATTTTGAATTCTACTTCACGATCTAGGGATATTCTTGGCAATTCCTCGAGAAATACATCGAGAAATTCTTTAAGAGTATGAATATTGTCTAAGGCATTATTATCGGCATTCCCATCTAATACATAAGCTAGGTAAACTCCACACCCTTTTTCAAATTAACTTTTCAACCACCATGGTTACCAAAACATTTGATAGATACCCTCTACGTTCCCCAAACATAACAACTTCTCTACCCTCCGTTGTTCTTGACTTTACCTTCTTTGTGGCACAATCTAAGTTCACCTTATGTTCAACTAACCAATCCATACCTAGTATTAAATCAAACTCCCAAAAAGGTAATTCCATAAATTCGGCAAGAAACACAACCCCTTTATAGATTCTATTAACGATAACTAATTATTACAAATGGCTTAACACCATTACAGCTGTGATGGCCTCTTCTACCATAACACCTAGCTTTTTTGACATTTCACAAGATACATAGGAGTGGGTGGAACCTATATCAATTAGGGCGAAATAGGGGGTGGAGTTAATAAAGAATGTACCTGCTATAACATCAACATAATCCTTTTCTTCATGACCTCTTACGATGTAGATTAGGGTAGGTTGTCTAGCCTCAATTCAGTTGGCACTGGTAATGTTATTTCGATTCTGGCCTTGGCCCTTCGAAGGCGGTTAGGTTGGCTTCTGGTTTTGGTGTCTGATCTTGGGCCGAAGCTTGGTTTGGGCTCGACCATTGCGGACAATTTCTAATAAGATGGTCTATCAAACCATAGATAAAATAGGCGCATTTCTTTTTCCAACGCTTACTCAGATGACGACTACCATAGTAATCACATTTGGGTTTTTCATTTTTATCATCTAACTCAGCTCCCTTTTGTTGTGGTTTACTTTCCGTAGTTCGTTTGACAGAACGAGTGTTCAAACTAGAGTTTCCTGAATACCTTTTAACTAAACTTCTACTTTTCTCCCATTCTATACAAGTTGCATGTTTGATCTCCTCAGACATTTAAGCTTTCTCCACCAGACTTTCAAATACCTTTTCCTAATTAATGGCAACCTATATACAAATATCACTTCACAACCCATTTTCAAACTGCACACTCTTAACTTGTTCAGTAGTTAACATTTCCTGGGCATAAGGACTAAGTCTCAAGAACTCAACCTTATATTCAGCTACTAATTTATCACCCTGTTTCAGTTAAGAAATTCCAATCTGTAAGCTTCCACATATCTTGCTCCCACAAACTTTCTCTAGAAAACTTCTAAAAAACATTCCCAAGGGATACGTTCAGCCTGAGTACCTCTTTCAACAGCCTGCCATTAATGATAGACCTCTTCCCTTAATGAGGACATTGTACCTTTTAGTTTCTGTTTCTGGGTACACTCTAGATCCTCCAAAATTTGTTTAGTCAACTTCAACCAATATTCAGCTATAGTAAGAGTCGTACTAGAAACCCCCTTAAATGTTTCAGCCCCATTCGACCGGAGTCTCTCCGCTATGATAGCGCAGCTCCCCAATCGTCCTTGACCACCACTAGCCCATTCTAAAACCCTCAGTATTGCCTGAGTTACTGCATCATCATCATTTTCCTGATTGTTTTCCATGCTTCTACCACCATTAGTAGTTGAGTTCTCAACATAATCATCCTCATAATTAGGGCCCCTCCCTAAATAGAGGCGGTTCTACAAATTTGATTCTATGAGGTCTACCCCTACCACGCCTACCTTGGGTACCTATTCTAGATTCTAGAGTTTGGGTAATCGAAAGTTATCTACAATTTTTTGTATAGGGTTTCACATGTATTAGTTTTGGATTATAACTAGAATTCTAGAGTTTTAGTTTAACAATAGTTTTATTCAAAAGTTCATAGTTCAACTAAAGTGTATCTATCGTTCAACAATTTAATTCAGTGCATCCTAAATGATCAAAAGTTCATTCATTTATCATAAAAAAATTAATATTTTCAATTTAATTATCATAATTAAACACCAAATAAACTATTTCGGAATCGACATCGGAGTCTCAAGCTTGTCTGCCTGCAACCAAAAAAGTTAGTTTTAACAGTTTCCTATGATATGGTTTCTCCTGAAATACCCTTTCTCCATAAATATGTATGTATGCATTGTTCTTATCTATATGTTCACAATATGATTTTTAGAAAAATTAGGCTCTAATACCACTGAATGTAACCTCCTCAATTCGGCCTAGACAGTAGACCCGAGTCGAGGAGATCACATTAACCACCGAAGTGACTCGCTCTTTTTCTAAAATCAATTTGAAAAATTTAAACCTATTTTATTCAAGTAAATTTTCTAGCAAGATTATCAAGAATATAGCAACAGCAAACAATTAACATACTCTAAAGTCACTAAACCTGTCTTGATCAAATATATTTAATATGTAAAAACTATACTCAATCTCATCATAAAACCCTAATAATAAATATCAATAATGGTTTGACTAATTTTAAGACTTCCTAACATTTTGTATCATGCATCCTAAATGATCAGTTTTGTTTTAAAACTTTATATCTCATGTCTTTGGAACAAAAATAGGATAATAATAATAACAAGGTAGAGTTAATAATAATCTTAGAGTTAATAATAATCTTAGATTAAGTCCACGAAAAGCTGAGACCCTCTGAATGTCGAACCTGGAACCTAGTCCATTGAGTAATTTGAAAAGATGAAAAATAGGGGAGTGAGCTAGAGAGGCTCAGTGCGAGACCCTTTACAATAAATCAGTTGCATATTCAAACATTCATACTAAACCTTACAGTGAAAATCACACAATATCCTTATCAATATAATCATTCAGTTTTTGTCATTATAGACAAGTAGACTTTCTCACATGACTGAATTCAATTGAAAAATTCAATTATTAAACCATAATATCACTCATAGTGGGTATATGCACATTTATCAGTTTAGTCATATCATCATGTGCCTTTCAATGAGGAAGCATAGTATGTCATGCAACATTCTTTTAACGTTTCTTTAAAATTCATAAATCCTACCCTCGACCTCTAGCTCTCCAATAGGGAGTTCCCCATAACCCCCTCTACCTCTCTACTCCGTTTGTATATTCTTATGCTGCAGATAAAAGTTGTCATTTGGTTGAGGGTCCACAAGTACTCGCAGATAAGAGTTGTCAAAAGGATTGTGGATGCTCAATACAGTTTGCAGTTTGAATCTGTCGTTCTCTGGGTACAAATTAAGACTATCGCAGTTTGCATTTACTATGTAAGTAAATACACAACGAACACACGTATATGTAGTTAATATGAACTGTTGTTCTTCCAACTTTCAAATCCTTCCCCCATGCATATGCAATATAATTAGATCCTCTCAACTCGTTCATATAATAATTCATTCAACATTTTAAATAGGGGCAATTAACAAATCAACCATTAGAGCAGCAAAACATATATTTGAGAGGAATAGCATTAGTAAATACATATAATCGTTCACAAATTTAGACAATCATTCACAAGAAATCAACTCACAATAGTAATCATACATTCATTCATAGATTTAAGCCATCATTCATAAGCGATTAAGTCATAAATTCGTTCAATTTGGCATTCACTCAATCTAATTCTAGTCTAGGACCTAATTGGAAAAAAAACTAGTTCTCTAGATGTGATTAAAAACCTAATTAGGGACTGATTTGCATAGAATATTTAATGATAAGGAAAAAATCTAATTTTCAAGTTTCAGGGGGCACACGACCATGTGACTAGCCCTTGTGTGAAACCCCAGGTTGTAACATCCCTAACCCATATCCGACGTCAAAATAGGGTTTTGGAGCATACCAGAGTTTCAGAATATTTTACAAATAATTCTTATAAATACACTATTCATTTACTGAGATCATTCAAAACGTCTCTTAATTGGACCCTCGAGGTCCAATATGAGCATTAGAATCGAGTGGGGACCTAACCGAAAACTC
Source organism: Gossypium hirsutum (assembly GCF_007990345.1). Taxonomy (NCBI): domain Eukaryota; kingdom Viridiplantae; phylum Streptophyta; class Magnoliopsida; order Malvales; family Malvaceae; genus Gossypium; species Gossypium hirsutum. The sequence continues at coordinate 16,715,360 of NC_053425.1, forward strand.
ATAAAATTTTTCACAATATTTCAAAAATTTTCCAAAGTTTCAGGGCTCATACGCCCGTGTGGTCTAGGGACACCCCCGTCTGGTCAGGCAGTGTACTACACATGCCCATGTCCCTAACTCGTGCAACTCTCTAACTTTTAAGGCATGACGAAATTGAAGTCACACGGCCGAGTCACATGCCCATGTGCTATGTCGTGTGACGAATTTAATTTTCAATATTTAGGTGCAGTTTTCACACGGCCATGTAACACGCCCATGTCCAAGGCCGTGTCTATAACAACCCGATTTTGGGCCTAGTAGGAACAATGGTTTTGGGACCACAAATTCGATGAGAAAAAAAATTATTTTTATTATATTTTTATGGTCTACGATTTCACGGAATGATTTTGTGAAAATTTCTTCACGTTTGGGCACTCAATTTAGTCAAAAGGACTAAATTGTAAAAAGTGAAAAAGTTGAGTTCTACATGTTAAAGGTGTCCAATTGTTATGAAATTTTAAATTGGAGGTCTTTAAATGGTAATTAGACCATTGGTTAATTTGTTGGACAAAAATGGACATGAAATAGGTGAAATAGAATATTTTTAAGTTTGGGGCATTTTGGTTATTTAGTAATTAAAATGAATTAAAAACAAAATTAAAAGCCAATTTTTGTCCATCTTCAATCCCATGGCCAAATTTCATAAAGGGAAACCATGGCTAGGTTTTTTCAAGCTTCCAAGCTCGATTGTAAGTCCTTCTAGCCCTGTTTTTAATGATTTTTACATTTTTGAGATCCTTATAACTCAGTTTAGCTATTTCTACTATTATTTTTATCTAGGGTTTGTGTTTAAAATTTACCCATGGATGACATACATGTGTTTTGATGTTTTATGGAAGAATATGAATGTTTGGAGTGTGATAAACAACTTTTACTAAGCGATTTTTTATTGTAAAAGTTGTAAAATATGTGTAGGAAATGTGATTTAGTGAAAAATATGGGCTGCTATAAGAGGGAATATGAATCAGCTAGGCTTGGGTATTGAGAAAAATAGATGCATTTCATTTTACAAGCCTAGGGGTAAATTTGTAAATATGTGAAACTTTAGGGGAAAAAATGTAATTTTATCATAATATGATTTTTGGATTGATTTGAATAGTATAATAATTTAATAAGTAGAATTTGATATTATAGATCAAGAAAAACGAAGTTCGAACTTAGAATGGGGGAAAAACGAGTACTGGACGATTTGGTCCTTTTCGCCGTTTTAGGTCAAGGTAAGTTCGTATGTTAATAAACGTTATTGATTTGTGTTAATTATACAATATTATTATATATTTTATTAAATTGTGAAAATTAAAGCAAACGTTCGAATTGAGTAAAAACGTAAGATCAATCACGATCGTTGCGTAGTGAAATATGAATTGACGGTAAAAGACCATGGTTAGACCATGGCAATGTGCTAAGTGAAATAAGTGATTCGCATGTAAGACCATATCTAGAATATGACATTGTGCTAAGTGAAATAAGACCATGGCATCTAAGTGAAATAAGTCCAATGCATTATGCTAAGTGAGAAATTTTCCGGTTGAACTTTGTGAATATAATAGCTTTGAGCACAAGCGTGGTACTATGTGAAGGCCACTTTGTGAATATAATAGCTTTGGACACAAGTGTGGTACTATGTGAAGGCCACTTTGTGAATAAAATAGCTTTGGACACAAGTGTGGTCCTATGTGAAGGCCACTTTGTGAATAAAATAGCTTTGGATACAAGGGTGGTACTATGTGAAGGCCACCGTGTATCCGTTATTATTCCGATGTGTTCAATGGGAAATGACTAAGTGTAAACGAATATGACTATGTGATGATTAAATGTGAAAGAATTATGAACCAATAATATTATTTGATGTTGAATTGAAATAATGTGTTTTCATTTAGGTTTAAGTGTATCAACTAACATAGCCAAGATAAAAAAAATGAAAGTATAACTGATTTAAGCTATACAGGTACTTACAAAATCTATGTGAATGTTGAATGAAAGTTAATACAAAGAAAACGTGAAAGAGTAAAATTAGCAATAAAACAGTTTTGGACAACAGTAGTTGTGTGAATTTGAAAAATCATCAAAGATGGTGGAAATCAAATTAGAGGTTGAATAAGATATTAAATTAAAGCTTATTGAGTCTATTTTCACATAAAAGAAACGGTGAAAGCAAAAGAATTTCATATTACGAGATATTTGAATTTTTGTGAGACAAGGTCAGAATGATTTTGAAATCCTCTATTCTGATTTTGAAAAATCATTAAAAATTTTATAAAAATAATTATTGGTTAGATTTTATATTTTTAAAATTCTTATTGAGTCTATTTTCAATAGAAACAAACAGGAACATCATTCGAATTCCATAAAATGAGATAATTAATTTTTAGTGAAGAAGGGTTGAAACTGTTAAACAACAGAATAGGGGAGAATTTAAAGAATAAACTGTACTTATTGCCTAGACCAACAATTCTGAAAATTTTATGTAAAACGATATTTGAGTCTAGTTTCAGGGAAAACTAGCGGATCTTAATTTGGAGTTCCGTAGCTCAAGATATAAATAATTTAGTGAATGTGACTCGAGTAGACAGCTTGAGATGAACGAGAGTAAATAGTGGAACTATGTGCAATTATGATTGTATTATCTTGAGAACATATTGTGAGAATTGGTAAAAGCATGTTAATAAATTTCTTATTATTTACATGCCAACTTACTATGCTATATAGCTTACTCCATTTATGTAACAGCCCGATTTAGACCCTATTCGGAACAGTAATTTCAGAACCATGAATCCGAGTCAGAAAAATATTTAAAAATTAGTTTTTGTTTTTATTGTGTGTGAATTTACATGTGTTAATTTTTCGTGTTTTAATTTTACTGTTTGGATGCCCGATTTAATAAAAGGGCTTAATCGCGTAAAATGAAAAAGTTGGTAGTTAAATGCGAAAGTGCTTAATTGTTGTTTTCTTTATAATATGAAGTATTTATGTTGCAATTAGACCATAATTATAAATGATGGACGGTTAAGGACATGAATATAATGTTTGTATAATTATTTCATTAAGGTTATAGTAGTAATTAAAGTAATAACATATGATATAATAAAACATAAAATAAATAAAAGACATGCATTCATATTCTCAAATGGCCGAATCTTGTAAGAAAGAAAGGAAATAAAGAGTTAAGGGTTCGGTCATATGCATGCTTAATTAAGGTATGTAATTTAGCTCGATTTTTGATAATTTTTACATTTTTGAGATCGTTACAGTGTAATGTACAAAGCCCATGCTTGAATTTCAGATTTTGATGAATATTTTGAGCTATTTCATTGATAAATAATTGAGTTTTATGATGTTTGTTGATGAATTATGAAAGATATGTTTTGGATTAACATGTTTTGTATTAGAATTTTTGATGATTTTGAGTAATTAGGGCTAAATTACAAAAATAATAAATTGAGGGACTAAAATGTGAATAAATGAAATGTATGGACTTGTATGAACATGGGTAGCATTCGCCCTAAGCATGGTGTGTGCAAATTTTGCATGTTTTGTGTTTTGTGCAATTTGGACTAAATTGTAAAAAGTGTAAAATGTCAGGGTAAAATGGTAATTTGCCCATTTATGCTTTTTGGACTAAATTGAATGAAATCATGTTTTAATGAGTTTAATTTGAATATGTTAGATCAAGAACCAAAGAAATTGGACTTGGATCGAGGAAAAACCAAAGTTGTTGAATAATTGTTCTGCTCCAATTACTCCTATCTGAGGTAAGTTTACAGGCAAATAGATGTTCTAAATTTCAATATATGTATATTGAAAATGCTGAATTGAATTGTTATAATTGTTTTGAGAATGTGCTGAAATGATACATGTTTGAGAGCAATGGTTACGAGTTCGATTCGATCGAGTTACGACATCCGAAAGCGCTGTATAAGCCTTGGGAATAGATAGGATATATATGTCATGGCATAGGATTCTGATATGTGATGTGCGAGTAAGACCATGGCATCGATATATGTGTGCGAGTAAGACCACGTTGAATACGTTAGCATCGATATGTGATACCGATATATGTGTGCGAGTAAGACCATGTTTAATATGTTGGCATCGATATATGATTTCAATATATGTGTGCGAGTAAGACCACGTTTAATGCATTGGCATCGATATGTGATTTTGATTTACGAGTGCGAGTAAGACCCTGTCTGGGGCAGTGGCATTGATATGTGATTACATGTATGACCACGTCTGGGACATTGGCATTGTATGATATGTGTGATTATCGGAGTATCCTATCCGATTGGTTCAACCGGCAATGATAAGTAGTGATTGAATGTGTAAAACGAGCTAAGTGATCAGGTATGAAATAGTTGATTACTTATTTGAAAATAAGGTAAGTTGGTTATTTGAAATGTGATGCAAATTATACATTATGCTAATGTGTATATATATGTGTATTTGTGAAGTATATTTGGCCACATGATATGTATAAGTATGAGATATTAAAGTTTGATTCATACTTTATGCTTATGAGTGTGTATATTCGGTTATATAATGGTACTATGGTTTAGAAATTGAATATTACTTTGATAATAAATACTTGTATATTCGGTCAAGATAAAAATTCTATATGGAAGTATATGTTATATATGAAATTGTGTATTTGAAATTAAATGTGACTATGAAAGCATAAATTGATTTAGTTAAATTGAGTTGATATTGTCATTGAAATATTTATTTGCTTATGACTTACTAAGCTATGATAGCTTACTGTGTGTTTATGTTTGTCTCTGTTTTATATATTTTGGAGACTAGTTACGAGTTCGGGGATTATCAGCGAAGTTTATCACACTATCGATTGTTTCAATATTTTTATAAAGTTGAACTTAAACCTATGGCATGTATAAGCTAGCTTATGTTTATACTTGATTTTGGGTTATGTAAATATGAGCCATGCGAAAATGGCTTATTAATTTGTTAAGTTTGGATTTTATGTCTTGACCAAATTATGGTTATGTTTGGTTGTGGTTTTGATGATTCAGTTATAGTTTTTACATAGATAAATATATGTGAACCTGATTGATATGCTTTGTTAAGGTTTTTCTATGTGAGTTGGTATTTGGCTATATGATTTGGCTTGATTATTAGGTTAATTGATGGTTTAGTAATTTGACATGGGATAAGCATATTTTGGTAAGCATGTTCTTGGTAAATATGTTTGTGATGTTTAGTTAAATGATTCGACAATGAGAAGTGGTAATTATAATATATTGGTAAGTTTGTTTGATGGCATAGTTTGCATTTGTGAATAGTTATGAATCGGTTTGTGTGATGTTAATGTAGTGATGGATGTGGTTTCGGTTGTGGCAAGTTTATATAAGTTATATTATGAATATATTATTGCTTGCGTAATTGGTCTTTTTGGTACGGTCTGTGATAGCAAAATATGACTATGTTCTGTGGATGATGAGTCGGTCATTTGAGCAAGTATAATGTATCTAGTTAGTAATGTTAATTAACTATGAAATGATATACCTAGTTGAGATTTCGTTGTGATAATAGTATGATCTATTGAGGTTAAATTTGATGACTAAATATATATATGGCTAATTGATTTGTTGGGTATATGTATTTTGGTATGAAAAATTAGCATGCAATTTAGATGTTCTCTGATTTGTTATTTGTGCTCAAAAATGTTAATGTTGCTATAGTGCAATACGCATAGTTTGGTAATAATGACAATTATATTTGGCCATTTGTTGATGTTTAGTAATGACTCTTTTATGGATAATTAATAAGTTGTATAAAATGGCTTATCTTTATTTGATATGCGAATGTTCATAAGCATGCAAAATAAGTGTATAATATACAATTATATTTTTTTGATTTGGTTGATATTTGTACTCAAAATGGTTCATTTTTTTTGATAATATGGTATAATATACAAATGTATATTGATTATATTTTTTAAAAGCCAATGTCGCATATGTTAATATTAAATAAACTTTGGTTATATGATATGCTTGGTTATTAAGCACAAGTTTATAAATGAGCTGTTAAATACTAAAATTCTTTGAGGTATTAGGTTTCTTTAATGATAATAATACATGAATTTTGTATGTATTTGAAAGTCGATTATATATGACTTTGGGTTTTCATTGATAATTGTGTTATGATTTAGATTATAAATTTAATGTTTAAATAGATTTATGTTTTAGTTATGTGAATATAACATATGTGTATATGTAAATGTTAGAAATTTGTGTCTCGTCTGGTAATGTCTCGTAACCCCTTTCTGGTGACGGATAAGGGTTAGGAGTGTTACAGTTTATTTTCTGTGTTTATAATGTCCTCAGGTTAGCTCGGGTTGGAAGTCGCCGGAGAACCTATCACACTATCAAACTAACAAATTGGATATTGATAATTCTTATACTTAAGGTCATGGCATGTATAAGGGACTTGGTTATTTATGTATGTGTCATAATTATTTTGGCCTAAAATGTTGGCCTATGCTATTTGAAAGTCCATTGTTGTGTAAGGGCATTTGATGTTGGTATATTGGCTATATTATAAGTCCATGATGATGCATTTCAAGGATGTGTATGCTTACATAAGTGGATGAATGAGTGGTGATATCTATGTGTGACGTAAATTTGTTCGCAACGACAAGTCAGATTAGTCTAGGGCTAGGGACATGGCCATGAGAGCCACACGGCCGTGTCCTAATATCACACGGAAGTGTGCCCCTATTTTTCATGAAATTTTTCAAAGTTTTCTAAATTTCTCGGTTTGGTACCGAACCGTTTCCAAAGCATATTTTGGCTTCGTAGGCCCATATTAGGGACTTTAAAATGAAATGTGAAAAGTTTTAAATTTGAACGCAAATTCATGACCCAGTTTTATACGATTGCATGTGTTTATATCTAGTAATGCCTCATACCCTGTTCCGGTGTTGAACATGGGTAAGGGGTGTTACAGTGCCAACCACACGGCTGAGACACATGCCTGTGTGCCCAATTTTGGGCATTCTGTTTCTCAAAATTAAGGTGCAGGGGACACACGGCCTAACCACATGCCTATGTTACCAGGCTATGTGTCACACACGGTCTAGACACACGCCCGTATGTCTGCCCGTGTGGACAAAAAGAAGCCATTTCTAGCTTCATTTCTCACCCAAAATTTCACCCAAGACCTGCACTTGAAACACAACCAATACCAACCATTTCAACATAGCATACCATTAAATGCATGTGTGTTTGTAAACTTACCTTGGATTAACTTAGGCATTCACAACATTGATCACATATTCTTAACATAACACATGTAATATATATATCATAATAATCTACTTAGTCATACCAAAATGAACCATTACTAGCCATTCCAATGGCTAAGTTACAAGATAACATTTCAAGCCACTATTGGCCAAGTTGTCTTATTCATGTCATTATACCAAAATGATTTTTACTAATTAAACCCAAAATGACTAGTTGATAGTGTGACGATGTTCCAGTGATCTCCAACCCTCGCAAGCATCCGAGCTGTAACACCCCTAACCCGTATCCGTCGTCGAAATAGGGTTACGAGGCATTACCAAATAAATACAAATTAAACTGACTTTTCTTACATTTCATACCATCAAGAATATCAAAGCATTAAAAACTTATCAAACTCAAATTTTCGCATTTACTATTTACAATTTCAAATTCATTAATCATAATTCCCATGCAGAAATGATCATACTTTGCTGAACGGATATTGCAAATAAGCACATTCAAAATTTCAACTAATTCAATTCAAACAATATCAAAACTCAAATGATCATGTTCCATAATTATCAATTTTGAACCAAAACTTGTATTTATATATATCTATATATATATAAAACCATGTTCACATATTTAAAAATTCTCAAAGTTCGTTTCTCTATATCAATCACCTTGATGCCATTTTTATAAATAAATCATATTATGCCAATTTCCATTTCATTATTTGTGTATCAAGAAAATCAATTATCAACATCTGCACAAATTCATATTAAAACCAAATGAAATCATATTGCATAATTTAATATACAATTACATATGCAACTTGAGCACACTAAAACATGGCCGAATATACTAATATTTCATATATATATTACATAACCTACGCTAAAGTTAAAGGCCAAACTTAACATTTGAATACAAGCTAAAACAATCATGAAACACAATAATTACTTACCATTTATGAAACTAATATACAACCATCCATCACTTTAATTATATCACATTTCATAATCCCATCATTAACATCTATTATACTAAATACATATTATACTTATTAACTTTCATAGCTGAATCATGTTACTTAAAACCACACATACATTCAAAATTCCCATCACCGAATTACCAAAACATAACTTATTAAACATTTTAACTAAGATCATATAAGACTAAATTTTAGCATAACTTACTAAATTTTAGCATAATAAGCAAACCATTTTCGAAGCACATGGTATCTAGCACAACATCACACAGACAAGGCACATAACTACATAACCAGGGTGAACACAAACCAAACTTAACATAACTGAATTTAACATCAAGCCATTTTCGCATGGCTATTATACAAACCAAAATCAAACATTTCCAAAACACTTTCTAGCTTATACATGCCATAGTTCGAGTTCAAAAATTTAAATAACAAAGCTGTAGATAGTGTGATGAACTTTGCTGACGATCCCCGAGCTTGTAATATGAACCCAAAATCTATAAAACAGAAAAAACATAACACACAGAGTAAGCTAACTTAGCTTAGTAAGTCATAAGAAAATGAACATTCCAATAATATTATCAACTTAATTAAATCAAGCCAAATTATAATATCATACCACATTAAGTCCAAACGTATGAAGTTCATATTATATATATATTCATATTTACATTCATTCTCAAATAATCACCTTGGTTGAATGCTCATAAACATATAAGCTTGTGTGTTACAGCATAGTTTCATATTCATATATTAGATATGAAATCGAATACATGTAATCATGCACGCATATAACTAAGTTTCATATCAATGATAATCTTAAGGACAAATACACTTACCTTGTTTTAAGTAAACAACAAACTAACTCATACCTGAATGTTTAGCTCATTTAACGCATTCAATTACCACATCAACATAAAATCATTTAGGCACAAGCTTATAGTAATTCACCGGCATAAAGCCCGTATCACACACCGGCACGAGGCCTGCTAGACTCAAAGTCTGATTTTATACACCGGCAATAAGCCTGCTAGGCATAAACCCCGATTTAATTCACCAATACAAGGCTTGCTAGGCTCAAAGCCTGAACATCACCATTATAAAGCTATCTCATAAACAATTCATATATCGAACATTTCAGATATTGCATATAATTCATACGGACTTTCAAATGTTATAACTCAATCAAGTTAAACTCAAATACGTTATTTCTATACTTTATCACATACGGCTAACTCAAGCATAAATCCATTAATTCCAAATCAGCATATTAAACTAAGTTACATTCAAAATTAATGATGTTTAATTGCTTAAAGACTTACCTCGTACGATGAAAAAAAGGTACGGATCAGCTAGTCGACAACTTTACTTTTCTCCCGATCTAAATTCGATTTTCTTTTTTCTTGATCTAAATTAATATAAATTAAACTTATTAAATCAAATATTTAACCAAAAATCATCCAAAAACACACAAACGGGAAAATTACACTTTTACCTTTGATATTTCACATTTTTCACAATTTAATCCAAATTGCATAAAACACAAAATATGCAAAATCTCACAACAACATAGTTAGGCCGAATATTCCTTATACTCATAATAGTCCATATATTTCATTTATTTCACATTTTAGTCCCTCAATTTATTATTTTTACAATTTAGTCCTAATTACTCAAAATCATCAAAAACTCCAATACAAAACATGTTAATCTAAAACATATCTTTAATATTTCATCATCAAACATTACAAAACACAAATATTCATCAATGGCATAACTCAAAACATTCATAAAAATCAGAAATTCTAGCATGGGTCAGATAGTATTCGAAGCAACGATCTCAAAAACGTAAAAATTATCAAAAATCAAACAAATTACATCCCTAATTTGAAGAACAAAAGGGCCGAGCTTTGAAAACTCTTTCTTTCTCTTTGTCTTTGTTATATTCAGTCAAATGGATGAACAAATACATGGATGTTTTATTATAATACACATTATTTTACATTTTACTAATTTAACCTTTATAATATAATTAGAAAATCATATAATGGTTGTTTTTTACTGTCCATCATATTATATCATGGATGTTTTATTATAATACATATTATTTTACATTTTACTAATTTAACCTTTATAATATAATTAGAAAATCATATAATGGTTGTTTTTTACTGTCCATCATATTATATCATGGGCAAGTTTCAACTTAAAGCCTCCACATTAAAAGAACAACCACTATTCAACCCTTTCACAAATAACCACTAAATTTTCATTTTACGCGATTAAGTCATTTTATTAAATTAAGCATACAAACAATCAAATTTTCATACGAAACTTTCACACATGCAAATTCACAAATAATAAAGACGAAAAATAATATTTAAATATTTTTATGACTCAGATTCGTGGTCTCGAAACCACCGTTCTGATTAGGGTCTAAATCGAGCTGTTACACGAGTGCTATAAAACAGGGGATGTAACAGCCCTAATTCGACCCTAGTCGGAATGTGGTTTCGGGACCACAAAACCGAGTCATAAAATTTAGTTAAAATTTTATTTGCATATCTTATATGTGTGATAGTACTTGTACAAAAATTTGATGTTTTAATTTTATATTAGGAATGTGAATTTTGCTTGAAAGGATCTAGTTGAAAGACTTGGAAAATTATGATAGGTAAATAAGTAAGGACCAAATAGTATTAAAGTGGGAAAGTGTTGTCCTTGCATGTCAAATTAGCCAAACTAAAGCATAGTGGCCGGCCATGCTATGGGTGGAAACATGTCTCCAACATGTTATGCTAGAGATGTATGTTAAGAAAAATAAAATAATGAGCATGGTGATTAAATAATGAAAGGAAGGGTGATGAAAAAAAAAATAATATGGTCTCATCCATACCCCCTTGTTGCCGTGAATTGAAGAAAGAAAACAAAAAAAAAAGTGTTCATTCTTGAACATCTTTGGCCGAATAGAGGAAAGAAAGGAAGGGGAAAAGCTTGAGAAAATCGGCTATGGTGGTTTGCTAGACTAAGGTATGTTTGATGTTGTCCTTGAGATGCATGCATGTTTTAGTAATTGACTTGAGTTCTAAATAGCCCATGTTCAAATCTTGAATCTTGTTGGTAACATGAGCAATCGGTCATGAGAAAGTGTTCAAGAAATGGTTGTTGTTCATGTTATTTGGATGAGAAATGGTGAGTTTTGTTGTTTCATGTTAAAGTTAGGTGAATGATGATAGAGGAGTGTTTGAACTATAAAAAGAATCGGCTACCTTGTTATGAGCTAGGGCCGAATGTGAGTTTGGTTGTATTTGAATATTACATGCTTGGTAGAATGGTGGATGAAGGTGCCGAATGTATGTTGGATTGATAGAGTCTCCAAATTGATTTTATGTGTGTATGCATGACCGAATATACGTGGTCACATGAGTAAGGAAATGAGTTATTTGATATGTGGTAAAAGTTAAGTACTAAATCGAAGGTTGCTAAAATTGCCATTTCTTTAGCCGAATATATGTTTGATCAATGAAGGAATTGTTGAAGAATATAGGTGAACTTGGTGAGAGTATTCGGCTTAGTGTATAAATGATATAAAGATTTTAGGAAATTGTTTTGGTTAGGTGTATGTATGATTAAGTATATTCGGCAATATACTTAAAGTGGGTACATGATATTACATTATAATTATTGAGCTTAAGTATATGGATATGTGTATATGTGGTCATATAATGACATTTTGGTTTGAAAATTTAATGATATGTGATTGCCGAATGTGATAAATAAATTCATGTTATTGGGTTAAATATTGAATACTCTTATTTGTATTATTTAAGCTCAAGAACCTAAAGGAGAGGCGTCCAACAAGGGGAAATCGAAGGTCATCGAGTAGCCGACTCGGAATTATTTTACCCAACATAAAGTAAGTCATTAAGCATATAGTTGGTATTAATTCAAATGGTCATAACGTTTATGTAATGATGCTGAATGGAATGAATAAATATATATATGCATGTACGTATGTGGTGATGAAAGTGTTGAATGAAAAGAAAAGAGGTGAGATGTATTGAGTTGTTGATCTTGGCACTAAATGTGCGGGTATAAACATTTATGACCATGAGATTGGCGCTAAGTGTGCGGGTTTAAATTGTGCAGCACTAAGTGTGCGAATTGAATATGTAGCACTAAGTGTGCGAGTTTTACTATGTAGCACTAAGTGTGCGAGTTGACTATGTAGCACTAAGTGTGCGAGTATGATTATGTAGCACTAAGTGTGCGAGTTGATTATATAGCACTGAGTGTGCGGACTTAATATGTTCTTGAATCATTATGGACACTAAGTGTGCGACACTATTGAGTCGATCACGGACAGCGGATCGGGTAAGTATCTTGAGCTCATGGCTAATAGGTGCTATGTCTATATTTGGAGTTGAGCTTGGTAAGTTTGAACCCATGTGACGAATATACTTGAAGTCACGTACATAAGATTTATCGTGGAATGGGTGAAAGGCCGTTTAGTTGTATGATTGTAACGAAAATAAAATGATTTATGAAAATGCCTCGAATATCCTATTGATGAGTATATGGAATGTGAATGCATGATTTGGTATGAGATTGAACCGATAGGTCGGAGGAACTATGGTATGGTTCGGTATGGATGGAGTAACTAGCCTCGTTCCATTTTGTTTCCTCTTGTGATAATGTTATTAATGGATGGTAGTGTATTGCTTATGACTTACTGAGTTATAAACTCACTCGGTGTTTCCTTGTCACCCATACTAGGTTTCTTGGACTCGTCTCTTTTTGCGTGGTCGGGCCGTCATCGAAGTCATCACACCGGATAGCAAGTTTTGGTACTTTCTTCTTAGTTGGCTTAGGAGAACATTTCGGCATGTATAGGCTATTATGTTGTGTTTGAACTTTGGTATGAAACCTTTTAGCCATGCGAAAATGGCATAAATGTTCGGTTGGGTTTGGATTCATACGTTAGGCCCCAAATCTTGATAATTCGACCTTTTTATGCCATACGTCATGGTTGATTATTTTGGTGTTAAAATTCATGATATGGCAATAGTGTAGTAGGGGGAAGTTTGACAATGATTAGCCTTTGGCATGGTTAGTCATGATCATAATTTGTGATATGCATGATGAATTATTAGTTAGATCAAGGAGTAAACACGAAGTGGGCATAGTTGCTTTCGTAACAGATGCTGGCAGCAGCAGTGACATGAGATTGAAAAATCACTAAAAATAGTAGGAGTGGAATTAATTGATGAATAAATTATGTAATCGAAGTTCGATGAGTCTATTTTCATATAGAAGTAACGAAAGGATCATATGGACAGTATGTTAAGAGATAATCAGGTTCTCATGGGACAGGGCCAGAACGGTTTCTGGATTCCCTGCTCCGACTTTGGAAATTCATTATAAATTAACCAGAGATAATTAGGAGTCATACCATATATGTATAGATACCTCTCTGAGTCTAGTTTCTATAGAAACAAACGGCATCAGTATGGAAGTTCTGTACAGGGAGATATCCAGTTCGTAATGCGCAAAGGTCAGTGTACTCGACCCCAGTAACATGGGAGACTTTGACTAATAAACTGTACTAATTGGCCCGACCAAAAATTCTAGAAAAAAATATGTAGATGGGAATATGAGTCTAGTTTCAGGGAAAATTCACCGAACTGGATTTTGAGTTCCAGAGCTCAAGATATGATTTTTAAAGCGACTAGTACGCAGATTGACAGCTTGTCTGGAAAAATTTTAATAAGTGGTTTGAAGTCTGTTAACACCTCGTGTTCAACTCCGGCGACGGCCTCGGGTTCGGGGTGTTACAGGGGAAAAATAAAATGGAGTAAGCATTACATGCTTAGTAAGTTCGTATAACAAAAACTAAACTTACCAATCCTGATTATTAAATTTAAGCACACAATATCATGTTTTCCATCCATTTGGCTAAATTGCCTTGCACATACAATCAATCAAACATGTTAGTCACCAAAATCTTCATATAAATCAAGTAACATAGATGAGCTCATCAAGCAATATTCTTTCATGTCATTATCATTTCATCTCAAGATTTTCATGCCATGTCGAGAGTTTTATATCCGTTGAATCATTGAATTCTGATGGATGCTTAAGTAGTACACTCGAAATGTACAATTCAATAATCCGTCAATTTCTTATTCACGGGTGCCCATTAGGGCACTTAACCAAGAAACACTCTCTCAAGCCACATATCGTATAACAGGATTACCAGTCCAGGCTAAATCTTTTATATATCGTAAGCTCAGAAGAGCTTGATTAGAATTACCAGTCCAAGCTAAACCCTAATCATAGCATATGCTCGAGAGGTATTATATCGAGATTACCCATTCGAGCTAAATCCTTTCTATAACGAGGTCAATAGGATTACTCGTTTGAGCTAAATCCCATCCAATCAAGACTTAACCCTTTATCACCATTTCAACTTTATCACCAGTTCAAGCATGTATCAAATTCTCCATCATAGCATACAAGTAAAACACATCAATACAACTCACATTACATAGAAACACAGCATTCAATAAACATAATTACATGCTTGATTAAGTTACAAGAACTTACCTCGACACTTGTTCGCGTAAAAAGTCTACTAATCCGAAACCTTTTCTTTTTCTCGATCTAACCTCGAATTAGTGTCATCCGAATCTATATAAATGAATTTAACCATCAATTTCACACATTTCATATTTAAATAGACTCAATTTACGTTCTAGTCTAAATTACCATTTTGCCCCTAACTTTTTCATAAATTCTAATTTTGTCCCTAGGCTTGGAAAATGAAACTTGTGCAATTTACTCCCTATTCCAAGCCTAACCAAAATCCCATTACAAATTTTACAACACATATATTCATAAAATTTTACAACTTTTCATTTTAATCCCTATATCATGTTTTCATAAAAAATCACTTAGTAAAAGTTGTTTATCTATCAATAATCTTTCATTTTCTACCATGAATTTCTAATTTCCAGCATATACATCCATCACCCATTTTTCATACCTTGATAACTTTTCAAATTAATCCCTCAAATAGAGAGATTAAGTTATCCCAGTTTCAAAAATACCAAAATTACTAAAAACGGGATAAGGAAACTTACCCAATTAGGCCTTGAAAGTTTCTTTTCTCTCACCTAGGGTTTCCATGTGTTTTAGGTTGAAGATGACATAAAATAAGATGATATCTTTTATCATCTTTTTTATTAATTAAGTATTTTGCTATTTCCAATTTAGTCCTTTCCGTTTTTCTATATTTCTATGGATGAGTCACCAAGAAAAATCTATATACCTTTCTTAATGGTCTAATTACCATATAAGGACCTTTATTTTTGAATTTCGTAGCTATTTAATCCTTATAGCTACTAGAATTCAACTTTTGCATTTTGAGTGATTTAGTCCTTCTCGTAATTAAGCACTAAATCAATAAAATTTTCGCATCAAAATTTTCACATGAAATTCCTATTATAGTACGGACCATATAATGAAATAAAAATAAACTTTATTTTTGGGTTGGATTTGTGATCCCGAAACCACAGTTTCAATTTTGCTGAAAAATAGGTTGTTACACAGGTCGTGTGCGATGCGTAGGGGTGAAGGTGCAAGGGACACACGGCCATGTGACCAGCCCCTGTGTGAAGCCCTAAGTCGTGTGTGATGTGTAAGGTTGAAGGTGCAAGGGCCACACAGTCGTGTGACAAGCCCGTGTGTAAAGCCCCTGGCTGTGTACGATGGATCCATGCAACCGTGCATTCGGCCATGTATGATGTGAAGGGAATGGGGTGCTGGAGCCACCGACCGTGTGTCTAGGCCGTGTGCTGGTCTTCAGGCTATGTTCGAAGCAAAAATGCAACGAAAATCAAAAGGACATGGTGTGCAAGGGACCGCGTAACCCATATGGGTAGGCCACACGCCCGCGTGGTAAACCGTGTGTACGTGGGCAGTTTAAAATTTTGACTCGATTTTTCATAAAAGTCACCCACCTGACTTTACTAGGATATCAAGTGACTACCCCACGTTCAAGCTCGACCCAAACACCTACAATGGCCTTTCAATTGTTAAAATAGGATGATCAATGAAAGGGATTTCAAATTTTGAGGGGTTTTTCGACAAAAACTTTAAAGATTCAATAATAGATTGAAAGAGCTACTAAAGCTCATTATTAATCAAAATTGTAAGGCTCTAATTGGCATGGAATACGATACTTTTGATTCTTGACAAAGATTCGACGAATAAGTGACGCAAACATCAAAGATTTCGATGAAGACAATGGATTTGTGCTTGATCGTAAGGAGTCAAGAATTCAAGAATTATTTTTCAGCAGCAAGGTTTTGAGAATAAAATTGTAGCATAGAGTTTTCTAAGATTATGAAGAGATAAGGAGTTTTAGTTAAATAAGGAAATGATTGTAAAGGAATGGGTTGAGCAAGAGTTTGGGGTCTATTGAGCAAATAGCCCACAAAAAATTTGACCCCACCAAATATTGGACTTCACAAAAAAATTTGAAAATGACCCACCAAAGTTTTTGAAAAAAATTATTTTATATAAAAATAAATGAACCTCTCTCTACCGACTAAAACTGTAAAAAATCTCTAATCCTTTTGTTTTCTTTTAAAACTTATCACTTTCCTCTCAAATTTGTCTTATTCTCTTACAATCTCTATCTAGAATTTCTTGAATAAAGTAACCAATCTTTTAATACTTTCAAGTGGGTCTTCCTAATTTCGTAACAACTTTCTTTTCTTCCCAAGTTTTATTCATTAATCTCTAGAATTTTTTAGGATTGTGGCTTTTCTTATGATAATTTAGAACCTATATGCAAGATTTAGTTTTTTATTTTTATTTATTGAATGATTTTGGGATATTTATTTTGTAAGAGAAAACTGAAATCTTGATTGGATCATTTGAAACCACCCAAAATTCAATGATGTCAAAAAATACGATTTTGGGATCCCGTTTCTGGAAACTGAGTCCATAAATATTAAAAAATATATTTATGGATTTAAAGTACAGATGAATTGAAATTTGATTAAGTAATTTATCCAAAATTATAGTTAATTAGGGCCTAGGGACTAAATTGTAAAATTCTAATCGCTACAGATTTTTAATTAGGAAAAGACTTGGGGACTTGGATAACAATTATCCAAAGGATTAAAATAGTAAATAAACAAAATTAAAATATATGATAGTGGTTTTTGATGGTGGATTTCATCAACTTAAACTAATTAAAGATTTATGTTAATTAATTAAAGTTAAAATATGTTAATTTAAGTGTAAATAATAAAACATAATGGAAAGAAAGAGAAGAGGTTATCATCTTCATCTTTAACCGTGGAAACCAAAGAAAATTAAGAAAACAAGAAAGAATGAAAACCCTTGGACATTTGGCTACCAAATTCAAGGAAGTTTCTAGTTATTTTTTTTTTATGGAATATGAATCATGGGAGCTTGATTTAGCTAGACCATGTACCAATTTTTGAAACTATTAAAGTTTTTGAAAGTTTCCATTATTGAGAAATAGATGAAATAGATGTTAATTTGATAGGAATTAAGCTTAGATTATTAAAACAACTAAATTATAAAGCTTAATTGCTAGTTTTGTACATTAGGGACCAAATTTAATAAAATACAAAATTGTTATGAAATTTTGGTAGGAATAGAAAACATAGGGTCCCTAATGAGTTTATGTGAAATCAAATTTTAATCTAAACCTTTAAATGAAAAGTTATGTTTGTCCTGAGCTTAAGGACTAAATTGAATAAATTACAAAATGTGTTTGGTGTTGTAATTGAAATTGATTTGATATAGAATTTGATATTGTGTTATTATTGAATAATTTTTCTTAGCTAAAGATCACGTTGGGCCTTTAAGACGGAAAGGAAAGGTGAGAGCCGATAATGAGTGACGTGACATTTCGGTTTGTATCTTTATGATCAAGGTCAATCTAATTATTGCATATTCATGTTAAATTGCATGATTTAGTAATGAGGTGAGTATATAATGCTTGGATGACTTAAATTATGGTGATTGATATGGTATATCGAGATAGAGGACTAAATTTAATTAAATAGAAAATAGCATGATTTAATTGATATGTAGTACCTGGCATGAAATTAAGTTAAAAAATGTTATATGTTGTATTGATATGGTGAATTGATGATGAATTGATAATGATGGAATGTGAATTGAACTACGTGATTGAAATTTAAAATTGGTTACCCTATTAATTGTACAGGTTTACACCTTAGTTTAGTCGACGATGTGTTTACGTGCCAGTGTATTTTCTTTGGTTCATTTGGTGATGCACTTACGTGCCAGTATATTTTATTTAGCTCATCCAAAGATGCATTGACATGCCATTATATTTGCTTCGGTTCATTCAATGATGCACCTTGTATGCAAGTATAATTGCTTTGGCTTGCCAATAACGCATTACGTGTGCCAGTATATTTTCTTTGGTTTATCCGATGATATACTAAAGTGCAAAAATTGATATGCAAATTGACTAATTCGTGTATCTATCTTGAAATTTGAGGCATGTTAATAGGGATATAAATTATGAATTGGTTATATTATTATTGGAAATGATTAAATGTTATGGAATTATAATACAGTTACATATATGCAATAATTGATTAGCAGTAGCATGTGAAAGATCATGCGAACTGGTTAAACGAGCTTGAGGGTCGATATGGATAAATGATGAATGATTAAAATCAATTCGGAAAGGAAATGTGTTATGATCAAATGTTAATATTGAATAGATTTGTAAACATTAATAACTTGATATGTTGGTGTGATAAGTTCAATTAACTTAGTTATTTGAAGTAATGTTAGATAGTTCAAATGATGCATTTGGTGCTTTGGTATCATAGTTATATATGGGCATATATCCTAATTCATTGAATTTGATTTGGGTTGAGTTGTATATGTATTGGTTTACATTATATTTCAAATTGATTGTACGTAAATGATTGTAATTTATGTTATATTGACTTAAATCATGAAAATATCACTGAGCATTATTGCTCAGCGTACAATTTGTTTTTCCCATGCACAGGTATAGGTACATCTTGAGGTCTTGAGCAGTGACTCTATAATCTAGCCAAAGATCCACGACTCATCCAACATCCAGCCAAAGCATCCAGCCAAATATCTACAAAAGTATCAAGGATGTCTCTTGTTAGGAGTTGTATTGCATTTTATCCTCTTTACTAAAAAAATAGATAAATTAGTCCTTATACATTAGATCAAAGAGCAAACTAGTACTTTTGTTAGAAATTTTATTAATTTCTACTGTTAAATTTTGACGTGGTGGCTAACTTAGCAACTAGAAAGTAACAAGTGACATTACATGTATAGCTCATGTTAACGTGGATAGACTAATTCAAGTAGAATAGATGCAATTTTTAACATAAGAAATGGATAGAATTTTTAATAGACAATGAAATTGATGGATTTTTTATGTGGAGTGACTAATTCAAGCAACCGAATAGTGACATATCATCATTTAATAGTAGAAATGATTGGAATTTTTTGATAGAATGATCAATTTACTCTTTGATCTTACATAAAGGGATCAATTTACCCATTTTTAAGTAAAGGGGGAAAATGCAATTTAATATCTAATAAAAGAGCGTCCATGGTACTTTTACCTATTAATGTTATTAGAAAAAATTAAGAGCATGGTTATTTTTTAGTTTATACTGTACTAGGTCACATTAATGAAAATTTATGTAAAAATAATATAAAGATTTAAGGGTAAAAAATCCTTAGTAAAAAGTTCATCCTATTAATTTCTTAATAAGAAAAAAAAATCAAATAGACTATTCCGTTAACGGCAACTATTAATTTATTGATTTAATCGTTAATAGCACCGATGTGGCATGCAACACTAGCAAGAATTTTTTTAAAATTAAAAATTTCAAAATATCTAAAATTTATTAAAAAATTAAAAAGGTTACAAAAAATATTTAAAAATATTATAAAAAATTCAAATAAAATGTCTCCTCACTTCCTAGAGCTGTCACCATCACTTCAATGTCCCAATGGTAACTTTTCCATCAATCTCCCTAGTTTTAATTAGTTGATATTAGTATTCAATACCCCTATTCCAAATCATCACTCGTGTGAGGTGTGCCTCACATTTATCGGACCCTTTGCAGTCACTTAGAAAGACGACCGACGAGCAACTGAAAAAGGCCTAAAGCAGGCCCGACGTCATGACAAGGAGTGTTGGGTTGTCAGGATGACGCGACAACATTTGAAGCGATGAAGAAGAGATGACGTCGCTGCCGTGATGTATTCTTACAAATACCGAGTTTCTTCTCCCACTTAAAATTTGTTAACTTCTCCCAATTGAACTCTGATTAATCTAGGATATTTTAGTCATATTAGCACTCCGAATTTAGCCTATTTAAAGGGTTTTTGTAACCCTATTTAATGAGTTCATAGAATATCTGTTATGTAAGATTTGATGAAGAGTTTTGAGGAGAGCTTTTGAGAAAGCTTTGTATTCGAGTTTTGGGTTTTGCTCTTTTAGGTTTATTTTCTCCATATTGTACTCTTCGTTGGTTTTTCGTATTAATGAAGTTTTCTATACTCTTGAATTTTATCCTCTTTAGAGAATTTTTCCACATAAAATATTTGTGTCTGATTTTCTCTATTTATTCTTATTTGTCGCGTATACGAGTCAATCCCCAACAAACTAGTATAAGAGTTTGGTTTAGATTCTGCAATCGAACTGTTTAGGGATGGAGACAACAAATTTCGATATCAAGAAGTTTGATGGAATCACTTATTTCAAATTGTAGCAATTTTGGATAAAGTAGAGTGTTTAAAGCAAATTTGGTCGCAAAGGGTGACAATCAAGTAGAGGGAGTTGATTTCCTTGATGTTTTCTCTCCTATTGTGTAGCACACGTCCATTCGATCTCATTGGCCTTGGTTGCATTTGTAACAGCCCATTTTTCAGTGAAATAGGACCAGTGGTTTTGGGACCACAAATCCGATCAGAAAATAAAATTTATTTTTATTTTATTACATGATCCTTAATATGCTAGAAATGTCATGTGAAAATTCTGATAATAAAATTTTATCGATTTAGTGCTTGATTACTAGATGGACTAAATTGCATAAAATGAAAAAGTTGAATTCTAGTAGCTAGAAGGATTAAACAGCTATGGAATTCAAAACTTGAGGTCTTTATATGGTAATTAGACCATTAAAGAAAAAAATGTAGATGTTTTGGTGACTCATCCATGGAAATTTAGAAAAAGGGTAAGGACTAAATCAAAATTTGAAATAATTTAGTTAATTAAAAGATGAAAAAGAAAATATCATCTTATTTACTCATCTTCTTCCCCAAAAATACATGGAAACATTAGGAGAGAGAGAGAAAACTTTCATGGCTTAACTGGGTAGTTTCATTGTCCCATTTTTAGTAATTTTGATATTTTTGAAATCGGGATGGCTTAATCTATCTATTTGAGGGATCAATTTGAAGAGTTATCAAAGTATGGAAATTAGGTCATGTATGTATATACTGAAAATTAAAAATTTATGGTAGAAAATGAAAGGTTGTTGATAGATAAACAACTTTTACAAAGTGATTTTTGATGAAAACATGATTTAGGGACTAAAATGTAAAGTTGTGAAAGTTGATGAAAAGATTCTAAAATTTATAGAAAATATGTACTGCAAATTTTATGTTGAAATTTCGGTTAGACTTGGAATAGGGGGTAAATTTGTATAAATTTCATTTTCCGAGCTTAAGGACGAAATTAAAATTTATGGAAAAGTTAGAGGCAAAATGGTAATTTTTCCTAGGACGTAATTTGGGTCCAAATGAATATGAAATTTGTGAAATTGATGATTAAAGTTATTTATATAGATCCGGACAACATAAATTCGATGTTCAATCGAGGAAAAGAAAAGGTTTCGGATTAGTAGATTTTCTACACAAACTAACGTCGAGGTAAGTTCGTGTAACTTAATCGAGCATGTAAATATGCTAACTTGAATGTTATGATTGTATGCAATATGAATTATATTTATGTGAATGTTATAAATGTGTGAAATGATTACATGTTCAGAAATGTTGGAAAAAGGGTAATGTCTCATTTGAATATTGAATTTCGATGGATAAATGTGCTTTCTAGAAATGAATGAGGTCCTACATTTGTTGCTGACGGGATTTAGCTTGGATTAGAAATCCTATTGATCTCATTATAGAAAGGATTTAGCCCAGACAGGTAATCCTGATATAATCTCTCTCGAGCAGATGTTACAATTAGGGTTTAGCCTGGACTAGTAATCCTAAGTGAACTCTTCTGAGCATAAATTTCGTAATGGATTTAACCTGTACTGGTAACCCTGTAATACGATATGTGGCTCGAGAGTATGTTCTTTGATTTAGTGCCCTAATAGGTACTCTTGAATAAGAATTGACTGGTTATTGAATTGTACACTTTGAGTGTACTACTTGAGTATCCATCGAAATTTCAATGATTCAATGGACAAAAATCTTGGCATGATGCGAGTATTATAAGATGAAATGATAATTTCTTGAAAGAATATTACATGATGAGCTCATCTATGTTTACGTGATGTATATGAAAATTTTTGTGACTAACATGTTTGATTGAATGCATTTGTGACTAACATGTTTGATTGAATGCATGTGTTTCGACAATTTTTCCAAATGGATGGAAAGCATGATATTGCTTGTAAGTCTATTTTCCATTATATGAAATTACTAAGCATGTAATGCTTACTCTATTTTATTTTCCCCTGTTTTATAGTGTTCGAAAGCTCGCGAAGGTTGGAGATCATTGGAGCATCGTCACACTATCTACTAGCTTGTTTTGGTATATATAGTAATTTTTTTTTTGTAT
Organism: Gossypium hirsutum; assembly: GCF_007990345.1. Classification (NCBI taxonomy): domain Eukaryota; kingdom Viridiplantae; phylum Streptophyta; class Magnoliopsida; order Malvales; family Malvaceae; genus Gossypium; species Gossypium hirsutum. The sequence continues at coordinate 16,738,569 of NC_053425.1, forward strand.
AATGGAATGTATAGGCTAACTTGGCCATAGATGGTTTAACTATGTGGTTTGTAATCAAGCCATTGAAATGGCTAGTAATGGTTGTTTTTGATATACTTGTAGTGCCATACTATGGTAGCTACATACATGTTAAATGGTTGTTCAAATTATGCCTAACATATGAAATATACCAAGGTAAGATTATGAACATGTATGTATGTAATGTTATACCATGTTGAATAATAGAGTTTGTTTAATTTAAATGCTTGAGATGGTTGGTATTTGGATGTAAGTTTAAGTGCAGGTCATTGGTGTAATTTTGGGTGAGAAATGAAACTAGAAATGGCTTCATTTTGTTCACACAAACAGACACGCGGGCGTGTGTCTAGACCGTATGTGACACACAGCCTGGTATATATGCGTGTGGTTAGGCCGTATGTCCCCTGCACCTTAAACTTGAGAAGCAGAATGCTCAGAATTGAGCACACGGGCAGAGACACGAGCGTGTGTCTCAGCCGTGTGTGCTACACGGCTTAGAACACGGGTGTGTGGCATAGCCGTGTGCATAAGTCAGCGAGTTACACAGGTTCAAACACGGCCTGTAGCACGGGAGTGTCCCAAGGTCACACGGGCGTGTCCCTTGGACCACATGGGCGTGTGAGCTCTGCACCTTGGAAAATTTTTGAAATATCGCAAAAATTTCATAGTTTTCGATTAAGTCTCAATTCGATTTTATTGCTCATATTAGACCTCAAGGGTCCATTTAAGGGACATTTTGAATAATCTCAGGAAATGAACAATGATTGATGTGATTTATCTGTAAATGTTTTAAAAGTTTCGGTAATGCTCTGTAACTCTGTTACGACAATGGATACGGGTTAAGGGTGTTACAGCATTATACAACCTTGTTTTAAATATTAGGAGTCTATCGATTTCCAAGTTCGAGAATAGTTTGGGCTTGGTTGATATTCTACAATGATCGAGTTCGGCCCATGACAGGGCTTGAAGAATAAGGTATGGTAAATACGAGTCAATGTGGAGATTTGTGGGGTGTGTCTTGCATTTACTGGGCAGTTTGATGGCACTTATCACATCCCGTATCGCAACACAAGGACTTAAGCATCACAACACCAAATTCAATCAATAACATCACAATGAGAAGCATTTTCATGTTGTGATGAAGGACGACGTCATGACAACATAAATGGGGACGTTGTGATGTGGCGACTTGTTTTCCACAAAAATTGGGTTTCTTCTCCTAGTTAAACTCTGGTATCTTTTTCCAGTCAAACTTTTATTAGTCTTGGACATTTTATTCATTTTAACCCTTTAAACTTAGCCTATTTAAAGGGGCCTTGTATCCCTCTTTCGATAAGGCAATTAAAGATGTAGTGCTACAAGTCTTTCTTTTGATGGCGACAAGATGCAGTCGCAGATGAATTTTGGTGAGAGTTTTCATGGTAACTATGGAGAGAATTTTGTACACCTTTTCAGAGAACTCTATGAGAGTTAGGTTTTTTTTTCATGGTTTGGGTTTGTACATTTACTACATTTACATTTATTTTCTCTATATTGTACTGTCGTTTGTTTACTCATTTAGTAAAAAGCCGAAGCCTCCTTTACCCATGGCTTTTATCCTCTTTGGGGGAGTTTTCCACATAAAATTTATGTTTGATCCTCTCTACCTTTTCTATTTCGTTGTTTATATAGGTTGATCCCCAACAAACTAGTATCAAAGCTTAGTTTGGATTCCACAATCAACAAATTCAGGATGGCAACAATGAGATTAGATACCGAAATGTAACAGCCCGGTTTTGGGCCTAGTTAGAACAATGGTTTTGAAACCACTATTCCGGGGCCAGAGAAATTATTTTTAATGCTATTTTATGTGTTATAGCATGATTATATGAGTGCATGAAAAATTTGGTGAGTTAATTTTAGCGTTCGTGAGCTTAATTGTGAAAAAGGACAAAATCACATAAAGTGGAAAAGTCCTATTTTATTAGCTAAAGTTGTAAATTGACTATGAATCATATTGTGGAGGTCTTTAAAGGGCAAATAGACCCTTTTGAGAGAGGTGGTTGTCCATGGGAGACAAAGAAATAGAAAAGTCAACATTTGGTGGAAATTAGGTGATAAAATTGAAAAAAATAAAACAAATAGGAAAAGTTGTCATTTTCTCATCTCTCTGCTTCTTTCTCCACCGATTTCTCTTCAAGAAAAAAGCCATGGAAGCTCAAAATTTTCAACAACCTTAAACTCTTGCAAATCAAGAAAATCGAGATTTGAGCTTAAATTGGAAAGGACGAGGTTATGGATTAAAATGGAGTAATTAGCCGAAATTGCATTCGAGGTAAGTCTGTGTGACTAAATAAGCATGTTATCCATATTATTATTAATACACTTGAAATCTATCTTTCTATGATTGTATTTAATTGTATGTTGATGGAATATGACATTCCATTGAAACAAGTAAGTCGTATGTTAATAATGCAACCATATTGTTATGATGTGTAATTGAATTGATATTTCATAAATTGTTTTGAATATGAATATGAATATGCATGATGAGAAATTAATGTAATAAAGACTCCCGGTTGAACATTAGGAATAGATTTCGATATTCATGCCATGACATTGGGTGATATGTGTTCTAGTGTAAAACATGTCTGGGACATGCATCGGCCACATTATGAGAGCCAATGTAAGACATGTCTGGGACATGCATCGGCATTGAGACGAGAGCTAGTGTAAGACATGTCTGGGATATGCATCGGCCTTAAGATATACAAGCTAGTGTAAGACCTGTCTGGGACATGGCGTCAACTTGTTGTGTCCCAGTGTAAGACCTGTCTGGGACATGGCATCGACACTGATAGATGAGAGCCAATGTAAGACCTACCTGGGACACGGCATCGGCCTCAATATATGAAAGTCAGTGTAAGACCTGTCTAGAACATGGCATCGACTTTGATGTGCTAGCCAGTGTAAGACCATGTCTGGGACATGGCGTCGGCATCTTATCCCATGTTTGGGGCTATTGAATATCTTGTAGTATTCCAAATGGTTCAACGGGAGATGTATGGTTTATATCAAGTGATAGAGCTTATGGCTATGTTGTGAGTGGTACAGGCACTTACATGAAATTGATGAGATGTGAGTCTAATTCATGTTGTATGATTGATAAGGAATGAATATGAGTAAGTATATTAGCATGTTGAGTAACCCAGGTATGTATGCCAAACTCATGAGAAATGATTTCGGATTATGATACACATTTGGTGAGGATGTAATAGGTAAGTCATGCCTGTGAGAATGATTTTGTGATGACCTTATGATTATAGGTCTACACTTATGATGTATAAGCGTGTATTTTTACCAATGTGGTGAAAATGAATTAATAAGTTGTGATAAACTTAGTATTATTAATTTACACTAAACCAGTTTTAGACAGCAGCAATAGTCTAACTTTGAAAATCCACCAAAAATTTTGGAAATTGAGTTAGAGGCTGAATAAAATATAAAATTAAATATTAATGAGTCTAGTTTCACATAGAAGAAACGGTGTAAGAAAAGGAGTTTCATACTATGAAATATCTAAATTGTTGTGAGATAGAGTCAGAATGATTTCGAAATCCCCTATTCTGATTTGAGAAATTCATTGAAAATTGTAAAAAAATAGTTACGAGTTATAATTTATATTCTTAGAATTCTTAATGAGTCTATTTTCAAGAGAAATAGACGAGAACATCATTTGAGTCTCTTATTATGAGATAATTAATTTTTATTGAAGAGGGGTCAAAACTATTAGACAGCGAAAAAGGGAAAATTTAAGGAATAAACTGTACTTATTGGCTCAAAAAAATTCTAAAAATTTATGGTAAGAAGATATATGAGTCTAGTTTCAGAAAAAAATAGTGGATCTTAATTTGGAGTTCCTTAGCTCCAGATATAAATAAATTGGTAACTATGACTCAAGAAAATAGCATGACCAGAATATAAGTAAAAGTGTAATTATGGTTGTCTTACCTTGAGAAGCATGTTGGCATATTGCTTATTATTTTCATATGGACTTACTAAGCATGAAGCTTACTCCCTCCTTTCCATTTCTTTTAGCTTGGTAGGTTAGCTCGAGGTTGGAGATCGTCGGAGACAGCAACACACTATCAAGTCTCTACCTTTGGAATAATGAAGCATATATTAGAAATTTCAAGTGAGTGGCATGTATAGGGATCTAGTTTATTGACATGTGTTATTATGCTTTGGCCCAATGTATTGGCTTATATTGAGTTATATGTATATGGTCATGAGATGTGGCTCATATTGATTATGGCTCGTAAACCTAGCTATTTATGTCATGTTTAATGTTTATGATGTGATTATGTTCGTTTGCCATGCTTGGTTGGTAATATGATATGTGTGTCGGATGTATGCTCTATGACCAATTGAGGTGGTCATAGGCATGTAGTAATTGCATGTTCTAAAAACAACGTGGTAATGGTTGAACATGAGTGCCTGATGGATAAGTTGGTAACCATAGTATAATGGTAAAACTGATCGTCAAAATGACAAGTCTTATGAATGTGGATTAAGGAAAATAGACTTGGTATTGCACGAGTAGATGCATAGCTTGTAAGAGGACATGTTAATGTTATGAAAATGTCTTAATAAAGGTTGTTTAATCACTAAAATGATGCCATGATTTGTGGCTTTAATAGTCATAAGGTTGTAAGGGTTTATGGGTAACATGAAGGCTTGGAAAATAGCCTAAGTGTTGACTACACGGGCTGAGACACGGTCGTGTGTCTCAACCGTGTGAGGGACACGACCTAGAGACACGAGCGTATGGCCCGGCCGTGTGGTTCGATTTGCATGCTAACATCATAAACAGAGAGTTACACGGCCTGAGGATACGAGCGTGCCAAAAGCACATGGGTGTGTCCCTATGTCCACACAGACGTGTGACCCTATTCCACGGGAAAATTTTCTAAGTTTTCCTGAAACTTCAAAAAGTTCTCGGTTTAGTCTCGAATCAATCTCGATGTATGTTTAGGGCTTCGTAGGCCCGTGTATGGGACATTATGCATGTGTATGAAAAGTTTTGAATTAAAAGAAATTTCGTAGCTTGGTTTTTGCATGTTTGTGAACGATTAAGCCCGGTAATTCCTTGTACCCTGTTCCGGCGTTAGACACGAGTAAGGGGTGTTACACGAAAAGTTTAATGGGATCAAAATTTTCAATTTATGGTAAGTTCAGATGACGATAATTCTAGTTTAGAACAGTCTAAAAAAATGTTGTTACCAGGAAAAAGCCCGAAAATCAAGACCAGACAAAATGGGAAGAGCTTGATGAGAAGGCCCTATTAACAATTCAATTATGCCTCACAAAAATGTGTTGTATAAGTTACTTATAAAAAAAATGACAGCAACCTTATGGGGAAAATTAGAAACCCTATACACAACAAAATCTCTAGCTAATCGATTGGTATTAAAAACCGCCTATACACGTTCCGTATAGATAAAGGTGAGAACTTTAGGGGTCACATCAGTCAATTTATTACTCTCCTAAATGACCTGGAAAATGTCGAGGTTAATATAGATTATGAAGATCAGGATATGATATTATTGTGCTCTTTGCCTCCTTCGTATAAAACTTTCAGGGAAACCCTAATTTATGGTAAAAATAAACTCTCATTTGAGGATATGAAGTGTAATAGTACATTTCTCAATAGTGCCGAAAACAATAGTTTTGGGACCACAATTTCGATAAGTGAGTTCATAAATATTATTATTTAATATTTACAAGTTAAATATAGTGTTATATTGAATTTTTTTATCTGATAAATTTGCTAATTAGACAATTAGTTAAAGTATAAGTGGTTCGATCTTAAAGTTAGTAGTTTTTGAAAATGAGGTATTGGGACCTCGTTTTAGTAAACCGAGCCCTTGAATATTTTTATTAAATATTTACAGAGTTTATATATAGGTAAATTGAATTTTGGATAGGTAATTTTACCAAATTACTGACTAATTAAAGCACAAGGACTAAATCATAAAAACTATAAAAGTTAATTGCTATTGAATTTTATTAGTTAAAAAGGTTAAAAGGTAGAATGTTTGAGGTTTTATAAGGCAATTAAGCCAATAAAAATGATAATGGACTGCTTGTATATATATTAGATATAATTATAAGTTAAATTAAGGATAAAATAATAATAATGAAAATGTAAAGCATAAAATAACATGGTCATCTCCTTCCATCTTTTATTTCCCCACCTTTTAGAACAAAACCAAAATAGGGAAGCCATTGAAGAAGTTTAATCAACCTTCAGCCTTTGCATTTGAGTATTTTTATAGTTCATTTTTCGTAAATTTTATACTTTTGAGATCGTTGCAGCTTAATTTAGCTAACTCAAGTATTAAATCATAATATTGTTAAGGTTTTGAAATGTTACCATTGATGGTTTTTGAGGTTTTTTCTGTTAAATGGCTTGGTTGTATGCTTAGAGATTATTAAGGACTAATTTGCAAAGTGAATTTGGTTAGTTTTTAGTTTAAGGACTAAAATGAAAATTGTGTGGTTTAACATGAAATTTTTGTAATTACTATTTCTATAGGGTTAAAGAAGACTGAAATTAAAAATGAACCGAAAAATAGAGCTTAAATGTGAAAGATATGATAGTTTTGGTTTTAAGGACTAAATTGAATAAAATGTGGGAATTGTAAAAAAAAGAAATTAAGTAAATGTAAAACTTTAGGGAATTGTAAAAAAAGAAATTAAGTTCTCATATACATTGAATAAGATTTTTTTAAGGTTATTGACATTGATAATTAGAAATAAATTACTGTATAGATCAAGATATGAACCAATCGGTAGATAATTGAGGAAAAGGGAAAATTGTAGATTAGTCCTTGACATTTCTACTATTTTTTTCTATACTTGGTAAGTTCATACGATATAGTTATGTGCATTTATGTAATGTTTATGTTTGAATTGTGTATTTTATCATGTTTGAATGTATTTTGAATTGTTTACAAATTGGTACAAAATGTGAGAAAATGAAGGAGTTATTTTGTTATGTGTATTGAGCCCGAATGAACATAAGATAGGATACAATTGGCATGAAAATAGGGTTATTCATGTGTTTTACGGGATTCATGTGAGGTGTGGTATAAATGTATAGGAAATTTGCTAATTTACTAGAATCCAACATTTGTTGCAGATTACTAAGTTCTCTCTACGGAGATTCAGGTGTGTTTTGGAGGGATGTGTAGCCTACAAGCTTGGCAATCAATGCCCAGGTGTGTTTATAGATGGTATAGCTCGTTTGAGCAACTAGTGCATTTTAGGTGGTTACCTGCATATATGTATCTATTTATTGTAGTTCATCGGGCTAAACCATTATTGCATAAGGGATGTTGATTGAATAGTAAAAGATATAATGAGATAAAGCATAGATGTATGATGTAAAGGATGTTTATGTTCAATGGTTTTGATGATATAACATTGATTTGGATTGAATTGTATAATATGGAATGTTATATGACTTGAATGTGATGAACTCACTTGTTGATATGAATTGCGGTAACAAGGAAAATTGCTTAGTTAATTCTTTTGTTATGTAATTATGGGAATTAAGGTAAGTTACGTTGTTTTGAACCTATGAACTTTGTGAGCATATATAATGCTTACTCTGTTTCGTTTTCTATTTTTTGTAGTTGACATTTTGGGGAACTTGACGATCGGATCATTCCAGAGATCACACTATCCAGCTTCAATCTCGGTAGACTTTTGTATTGTTCAAAACTTGGTGTTGTGGCATGTATATAGGCTTGATATGTATAAGTGTCATTTTGGAAGATAATGGTTTTGATATGCATATAATACTTGTTCTTGAACATTATATGGTATGTTTACAAGTTTTGATAAGTGTTTGTGTTTGCGAATGGTTTAATGTCTAGTTGGTGGATACAGAAATGGATGAGTATTGATATGTGCATTGTGATTAATAAAATGAATGATTTGGTATAAACATGTGATAGTATCATATGTTAAATTCATACTTGAATTAGATAAATGGTATGAATGGTACCAATTGAATTGAATGACTTGTAATGTTATTATGCCCTTATTGATGTAATGGTGCCATTGTGGCATATTGGTTAGTTACTTTTTAGGTTGAAATACGTATGTTTTGGAGTGGAATTGGTCTGTTTTGATTAGGATTACAAATTGTGAAGATTACTTAGCTTGTTTTGTTAATTAAAATATCATTTTCATGTAAAATAGCTTGAATTATTTTATAGTTGGTTAAATGAATGTATTGGTATGTGTTTGAGTTGTTTTTGTGCAGGTTTGAATGGCCAAAATTTTACCATTTGAGTCTTTGGTGTGGCTTGGCACAAATTAGGTACCAAATGACCAAATTTTACCAAAAAACCAAATTTTACCAAAAATAGTGTTCTCGTCTCAATGTGAGTTTTCTCTCGTCGTAACATCGAGCGATAGTTTATAATGTCTCCATGTCAAGTTGTTTGACATCATGACTTGACTCACTAACCAACATCATCACAACACGGAGAAGCATTTATTGAAACCTGAAGTCTAATTTTTCAAAACTTTACAATTTGGTCCTAATTCATGCCTAGGTCACCTATAAAGCTTTTGTAAACTCGATTTATTATCTAATTCTATTTTAAACACATCCTATTATTACAATTGAGTTAGGAGTGAATGTTGCATGATTATTTTAATGTTTCTAGTTGTAAATTACTATAGTAACATCTAGTAGCTTAGGTCCGGCTATCGGACCGGGTATGGGGTGTTACTTGAAGGGTAACTTGTTGAGAAAAGAAAAATTCAATAATGAGTTAAGTTCGGATAACAAGTCTGGTAGTCAAGCCTCAATTTTGATTGCTAGATGTATGAAATAGTCTAAGGATTTAGGTCAGAAAAATCTAGGTCAAGATCGAAATTGAGGAATCGTGACAAGACATGTAACTATTGCAAGAAGGTGGGTCACATAAAGGCAGAATGTTACAAGTTGAAAAATCAAAAAGGGAAGGTTGTTGAGAGCAAAGAGGAACAGCAGGCTAAGGTAGCCAATGCTAGTGTGGCTGAAGATGATTGGTTCTATGGCCGAAAGGTCTAAACCTACATTAAAGTGGATTCTAGATTTGAAGTTCTCTTTCCATATAAGTCCAAACAAGAACTTGTTCTCCACATATAGTCCAATTGAAAATATAGAGTTGTGCTTATGGAGAATAATTCACCTTGTAAGATAATCAGTATTGGCACCATTCAGATCAGGATGCATGACAAAATCATTAGGACACGGGCAGATGTTAGGCATGTACCTGACTTGAAAAGAATCTCATCTCCTTGGGAAATTTAGACTTGAAGGGTTATCGAATCGCCATCAAGTCAAGCGACACTAACGTATCTCATAGATCTCTCGTTTGATGGGAGGTCAAAAGGCTAGTAGTATTTATGTTCTGCAAGGTTCAATGATGACTAGTAAAACAATAATTTCCTCGTCTGTTAAGAAGTTGGAGTCGACTTGTTTAAGGTATAGGCAACTTGGTCATACAAGTGAAAAACAGGTATGACCATTTTGAATAAAAGAGATTCTCTTCCAGGTGCAGGAGTTGGAAAGACAGAGTACTGTGTTTATAAGAAGCAGACACAAGTCAACTTTGATTTGGCAATTCTGAAAACTAAAAGTCTTTCAGTTTCAAATTTCAAGCACTACTTGGACTCGGTTAATATCCTGCAAAGATCAAGTTAGGCCCGTGATGGCCAATGGCAAAGGTGTGTAAATACGAGTCAAGGTGTAAACTTGTAGGGGTATCTCGTATTTTTTGGACTCTTTCCAAGCACTTAGAAAGACGATTGACGAGCAACCAAAAAAGGCCTAAAATAGAGAATGATGCGACAATGTTTGAAACAACAAAGCAAAGATGACGCTGCGACGAGGTGATTCACGATGTTACGACGTAACGATGTGTTCCCACAAATACCGGGTTTTTTCTCCCAGTTAAACTCTATTATCTTTTCCCAATTAAACTTTGATTAATGTAGGATATTTTAGTCATATTAGCACTCTAAATTTCGCCTATTTAAATGGTTTTTGTAACACTTTAATGTAACACCCCAAACCCGGCCTAGACGTTATGGTCGAATCTGTGATGTCACATTGGAGTGTTTTCCAAAACATTAATTGATGAAAAGTCCGTTCTTGATAAAGACTTCTTTAGATTTTTAAAAGAAAAGTTAAGAGGCCTAGTTCATTGTGAAAACTCATGTTGTTTAGGCAAAAAATTACTTAAACAAGTTTATTACTAACTTCAAAACTGTAACATACTGATTTTTGGATTTATTCGCGGTTTTCAATATTTTGTAAAGATTTTAAAATTTTGTATTTGGATGTGAAATTAATATTTTGAGTAGGTAAATGGGCTTATAGAAGGCCCATGTGTTGGCCAAAACCCGGTTGAATTTTTGAATTTTTGGACTTAGGAGTTAGGGGTTCTGGCTAGATGGCCCTTGTATAGAGTTACGGGCAAATTGCATCACAAAAAGAGCCTTCGTAAAGTGGCCAGGGTGACGCCACTAGGCTCCTAAAAAGGTGGCGTGTGGAGCTTTGAGGGAGGCATGGGATCGATTCCCTGTGTTGACAAATAGATGCATTTATTTTTAAGTGCAGGAGGGGTAGTGTTGGAGTCCAGGTGGATTCTGCTAAAGGAAAGTTTGGATCAGTCCAAACGCTTGGATTAAGGAGTGATAAGGGGAGAGATTTAAGGGATTGGGAGAGAGGCTAGGAGTTGGCCGAATTTTGGGAATTGAAGAGGGAAAAATCGGCAGAGGGTGGTGAGGTTAGTATTTCGGAACCTAGGGTTTTGAGTGGTGCCGTTCTCTTCTGCTCAGACATCACAAGGTTTTTCTTTTCTCTCTTTTTCCTCTCTAGCCAAAACCACCATTCTCTCTATTCTTCTTTCTTCATTTTTCTTCTTCAAAACCGTTCATCAAACCTACTGTTCATCAACACTTGTGCCGAAACCATAAAAGTTGAAACCTCGAAAAATACATTAGTTGTGCCGATTTCTTCCAAGCCAAATCCTTCGATATTTTTGTGCCTAATAAACGACAATCATCTTTTCTAAACCCTATATACCTGTCGGCAATTCTACATCAAGGTTATAGCCCCACATTGTCATCTCCTTCATCACCCAAAAGCCGAAAAACCATAGATTTGGGGGCTTATAGTCGAAACTTCAAAACTCCGAGAGTCGAGTTCTACCGTCGTTTGAAAGATAAATCTGTATCAAATTACGTGGAGATCAAAAAGGAGTAAGGGGTAAGTGTTCATCATCTCAGACCTGGTCATATTTTACAAAGTTAGGAAAAGCCGAAGTCCCTAAAATCTAGGGAGGCTGTCGATTTGGGCATGTGGCTTTACGGGTTTTTAACTGATGTTTTCTGTCAATGATTAGTGTCTTCTTAAGTGTTAGACTGAAGGCGTGGGTTGTTGGAGCAATCGGATTCGGAGCTAGCTATCGATTTTCGCAAAAGGTAAGGTTTCAAAGGGTTTTAGGGACATGGTTCGATCATGGATAAGTAGGTTGTGGGTTTAGTGATTATGGTTTGTAAATAAGAACTGTGCTAATCAATTGTAGGACGTCGGAAGAGATCTCAGTAGCAGCCGTCGCGAATCAGGTGTGTACCGAACACCCTTTCTTAGTTCAATTCGGCAAAAGCCGAAATGCCAAAATTCCGGCATTTCATGGGCTTGTGAGTATGCGAATGCTCTCAAGACGTGGAGTAAATGTTAGATCTAGCACCGCAAGGTGGTAAGTAAGTTTGTGTGACGTCTTAACGTACTTCGGGAAAAGAGGGCCTCGATGGGCCAAAACTGGGCCCAATGGGGTTACGGACCAATATGGGTAAGAGATGGGCAAATTAGCCTGTTAGTTAGATGGTGGAACCAAACTGCATAAAACTGCTAAAAATTACTGAAGTAGCTTGTGTAGTTGCGTAAGTTACGAAATTACCCCTAAAGAGCATAATTACCGAAATACCCCTAGGGTTTAAATTGGCTAAACTGCATGGTTGATTAATACTGTATTTTACATGATATGCTTTTATTAATATCTGTTGCATGGGATTGGGGTATTGATGGAGGAAGTATTGAAAGTGGTTCATCCACGTACTGGAGGCTTTGCCTCAACTTACTGATATTTGAGCAGCGTTGCTGCAACTGTGGAGTGTAAGGCTGGGTGGGTGGAGATATTCCCCACATGGAGTGTAGGGCTGGTACGGGGGCAGTGTAGCGGTTGGTGGGTTGAGTAGTCTCCCCAGTTGGGCTTGCATTCATTACTACTATTGTTACTTATGTTACTGAACTGGGCCTATGGGCCACACTGTTATGTAAAAAGAGGCTAAGGCCTTGCTACTGTATTCTGAAAAGGGCTTCGGTCCACTGTGTACTGTTATCTAAATAGGGCTTAGGCCCAATGGGCTCGAGCTGATTTGGGCTTTGGATGGGTTTTTGTATGCACTGAGTTTCCCAAACTCACCCCTTCCTCTTCCATCCTTGCAGGTGAGCCCTAGTTGGTGGACTTGGAGCTGGGCGGGATTCAGAGTGGCCATGAAGATTGATTGCCGGGTTTAATAAGTTTAGCATTTAATTTGGATTATTTTTATTATGCTTAAAGTTGTAATAAGGCCGCTCTTTTTAATTAATTTTATTTTGGGGATTATTAAACTGGCTAGCACTAGGGTTCGTTTTATAAAAAAACTACTTGTTTTTAAAAGATCACGATGACGCGCAAAGTTTCCGCAAAGTAAATGTTTTTCCAAGAAAATAAATATTTTAAGCAGACTTAAACTTGTTTTAATGTTCGTAGACACGTAACCTACTTAAAGTGTGGTAATGGAGGTGTGCATGTCTAGGATTGGATCCGGGAAAAACTTGGTACTTAAGCAGTCCAATAAGGCTCACCTCCTCTTTTCTGGCTTCCTACCTGGTGCACAGCTTTCATTCACTTTAACTTAAAACAAGAACAGATTTTTGCAAAACCCTAAACAAAGAATTTAGATAAACACATGTTTTTCTGAAACATCTCCATGTGACATACTAAATTCGGCCGTAACGTCTGGGCCGGGTTTGGGGTGTTACAAAAATCGTGTTTGTTACGGAAGCTTTTAAAATGTGTTGCGTGAGCGTGATGTTTTCAGAAAAACATTTGTTTATATTTTCACAAAAATCAGCGTCCTATTACTAACAGGTGTAATATAAAAATAAGATAATTAAATCTCCAGAATTAAGTAAAAATTAAAGCGGCCTTATCACATAATAAAAACCCAACATAAAATCTTAATTATATGAAAAGAAATAACTAGGTCGAGTAGTCACCTCTGAGTCCTTCGTCGCCTTGATCCATCTAAGCTTGGGGATTTCTTGCACAGATGATAAATGGGTAAGTTTACGAAAACTCAGTGTGCGAAAACCCAAAATAACAAAAAATCAGAGTAATGCACACTGGGCCTAAGCCCTTTTAGTTTCAGTTAAGAGCATTAACCACCTTTTCAATAACAGTAGCAGTCTGGGCCTTAGCCCATTTCAGTGATAAAAGTAGCCTGGGCCTTAGCCCATATTAGTACAATAGGCAGACAAAGAATCTTACCCAATCGATCTGCTACACACCAACTCCATACCAGCCCTACACACCATGTGGGGACAAAGTCGACCCACCCAGCCCTACACACCAAAACGTACTGTATTCAGTACTAAGCAGTATTTGCAGCAGAGCTGCCAGTAATAGGCTTATAGCCTTTCAGTAGACTTCCTCCAAAACATATATCCCACCCCATGTAATGCAACATAATATCATACATGTATGCAGAAATGTCATGCTCAAAAACAGTCATACATAATACTTGGGTATTTCAGTCAATTTATCTCACAGGGGTATAATGGTCATTTTATTAGTATGGGGTCTAAGTATACATTTCGACCCAACAGTAGGTCCACAGTCATCTTAGGCGACCCGTGCCACCTTAATAGTCAAACAGTGATAATGGGCCTTCAGCCCATATTACGGGCCCACGTAGGCCCATACTCTCATACGGCCCACTTAGCCCAGAAATGGCCTTAATCGTGTGGTTTACACAGTCTGGCCCACGATCTACAATATTTTGTGTGATTTCTCTGAGTGGGGCCCGCAAGCCCATTCGGCCTACACATCCTGGTTCGACCCAAAATGGCCCAATATCGTTTTAGCTCATCCAATAGCTCATGGCCATCTTGTCGATAACACAGCCTCGTTTTACCACTCGGCCTACCACATGGGCAGTCGCATGCCCCGTGTGGTGTCGACACTGCACTCTTTGGTTTTTCGGCTTTTCAGCCTTTGCAGTTTCACATCCAAAGGCAGTGTTTCACACACCTGTTTGCAAAAAGTGCCAAAATCCCACGAGCGCCAAACCATCATTCATTCAAGATCGTTCTATTAGTCGCTTATCAATAGGGTAAAACACCCTCCTCTTTAATACATAACTTAACTAATATTAAAACTTGCCTTGATTTAAAGGAGTGACCTAACCCACTTGAATCGCTAACAAGAGTTGATTTCCAAGACCCTTAGCAAAACCTTCACAACAATCCATTTTGGATACTACCACACACATGTAATTCACCTGAACCAAAGAATGACTTACCAGAATATAGACTAAGACTAGAGCATAATAGTGTTCGGCCTACCACAGCACACCCTACAATCGAGGCACACGAAGCCACGCACACCCTTCTGGCAGTAACCAATAGAGAAAAGAAGAGATTAGAGAGGAAGACTATTATAGTACAGAAAAGAAAGAGAGACAACACAACCGTGAACCCACACATAAATGACAGCCATAGCAAGGTTCGGCTATGGCCAAGAATTTGGCAACCCACAAAGAAACCCAATTACCTTAGTCAATGTAAGAGGAGATACGGCTACAAGAGAAATGCTATTCGGCTAGCAAAGCAGGGTAAATAGCACAATTGAGAGGAGAGGAAAAGATGAAATGGCAAGAAATGCCGAAGGTATTTGGTTAAAGGGTAACATTGGAATCAGGGAAAGGGAAGAAGGAGGATAATCGGCTAAGGAAAAATTAGAGTGAAGGGAAAAAGAAAAGATGAAAAGGAGTCAAGAAGTACTTACTCAAAACCAAAACAGAGGCTAGGGTAATAGGCCTATTCGACAAACTTGAAAGGGAAAAAGGAAGAATCGAAGCGCCCAACCGAAAGATGCACGAAAAGAAAAAAATAAAGTTCGGCTTCAAAAGCGAAGAGTGAAAAACATCACAATTTGAAAAAACTTGAAATGAAGTGACAAATACTCACCCATAGCCAAAATCCTAAGAGCCATTGCCCGATTCGGCCACAACTCCTCTACACCTTACCTTCCACTTTTTTCCTCCCCATAATCCTCAGCTAAAATCTCTCCACAATTTCGGCTAACATGATCCCTTACTTCTTCAACAACCCAACCGACCAAGCAGAAGAGTTCTAGTGATATTCAACCATCCACACGGCAACAGGCCAAAATAAAACACACCTGGATGTGGTAGGTCTCGAACTCAAGACCTATACACACCCCAACACGCCACCTACCACCAGACTAGTAAGCACTTCATGTCATACCTTACCCGCAAAAATTTAAGAAGCCTACTATCAAACAACAAGGGTTTATTCAAGTAAGAGCAAAAATTTTCCCAAGCCAGAGCTCGAACCCATGACCCCCAAACACTCCCAGAGAACTAAGCCACTATGACAACCATACATCCATGTCGCGTACACACAAAATAATTTTTAACAGGATTTTCGGGATTTGAGGCGTTACTTTTTTAGTGGGTCCATAGAATATCTCTTATGTGAGATTTGATTATGACTTTTGGGGAGAGTTTTTGAGAGAGCCAATGATCTCAGCTCCCATAGTTTTGTGACCACCGTTCTGCCACTAATCTGAGTCAAAGACTGTGGCAACGACACAAAAATGATATAGGCAAGTAGAGAAAAGAAGAGATTTTGGGACATGATATGAGGGAGAGAGGCGGGTTGTTCAAGATCGACCTTGTAACACCCCTTACTTGTGTCCGATGCCGGGACAAGGTACGAGGCATTACCGGACTCAAACATAACCAATCATACAAAACCGGGACATAAAATTTCATCCAATTTAAAACCATTCATACATATGCAAATTGTCCCTTACATGGGCCTACGAGGCCCACAACATATATTGGGAGTACTTCGGGACTAAACTGAAAACTTTTGGAACCTTTTCAAAATTTAGAAAATTTTCTTGTTTTAGAGAGTCACACGCCCGTGTGCTTAAGCCGTGTGGTGAATTAAATTCCAAAAAAATCAAGTGCAGACTTCACACGGCCTGGGCACAGTTCCAAGTCCTAAGGCCGTGTCCTCCATACAGCTGAGACACATGGTCGTGTCTCTGCCCGTGTGTTTACCACTGAGCATTCTGTTTCACCTAATTAGGGTGCAGGGGACACACGACCGGATCACACACCTATGGGGCAGACTGTGTGTCACACACGGCCTAGACACATGCCTGTGTGTCAACCGTGTAGACAGTTTATAGGCTATTTTCCAAGCCATTTGTCACCCTTAAATTTTCACTCACTCATACATTTTTGATGGCATGCAACATGGTATATTTACTCACTCAAATACTCATAAACATGATTAATCCATGACTTTGTAATGTCAACATATCACCTATCTAAACCATCATACACCAATTTCATATTTACTCATCATGATAAACCTACTTTCAATTTACTCAATTATACTATAGCTTTGGTCATACTTATTAGCCACAATTCATTCATTAAGCACATATGCCATTCATCTCACATATCATCCACAAGCAACCACATCAAGCATAACACATTGCATGCATAATTAATTAATTAGGGTTATAACCCAAATAATCAATATGAACCATATCACATGGCCATATACAAAATGAATCAAATATTACCATAAGCCAACACATTTGGCTAAAACAATATGACATATAACAAAAAGACCAAGTCCCTATATATTCCATACTCAAAATGTTCAGACTAACTATACCCAATTTTCCAATTGATAGTGTGATCGAAAACTCCGACGTCCTCCGATCCTCGAGCTAGGTTGGCGACACTATAAGAAAAAGGAAAGGAAATGGGGTGAACTTTAAAGCTTAGTAAGATCACATGCAAATAAAATGCAATTTAAATAATTATTAATCATACATTTAAGATAATGAACATAATCTTGCATTTTATTATCAAATCACTAAAATTTATTCCTCATAGATATATACATATTCTTACCACAAGTTCATCATATCCCATGGTATTCTAATGAGTTCGATATACATAACTGTGCCCACTTGCACAAAAAAACTTACTTTCTCGTCTTTGACGTATTCATCAAGATTACCCATTGAACTTCTCTTTGGACTACCCGTTGAACACTTAGAATACCATTGGATACATCGGAATCTTGCACCTAAGTGCCCCATATGTAGTCAACGTTACCTTATATCACATATCACATGTTGCTCGCTTTTGAGCTACTCACGAGTCTGCTCACTCGAGCAGTCAATCAGGATGTAGCTACACGGGCTACTCACACAAGCTGTCAGGTATCTGCAACACATGCTGGACTACCTAGCCATCGATAGAACATACAAGACCAGTACCCGGAACCCCATAACATTTGTCACATATATCATGAACTCAGACCATAACTCATGAGCTCAGATCACATAGTTCCTAGTGATATGTCACTTGTATCCTAAACTATTCCTAAGGTTCAAACGGGATTTTCATACTTATCGCATCACTGTCAGACTTGCTCGAAATATCGACCTCAATGTACATAGTATCAATCATTTTCTCATGGAAGGATCAAGGCATACTCATAACAATAATAAAGCATTTAAATTTACAAAATAACAAAACATTGAACATAATACGTATTGCATTATTCACATATGAACTTACCTCGGTACAAAATGATAGAAACGAGCCTAATCCTCGTAAACCTTATTTTCCCCCGATCAAGACCCGAATCACTTTTTCTTGATCTATAATGCCAAATTTAACTTATTTAATACATACGTTATTCAAATCGACCCATAACACATACTTTGGTAAAATTACATTTTTACCTCTAACTTTTCACTTATTTACACTTTAGTCCTTAGGCTCGTAAAATGAAATGCATGTATTTTCTTGGTTACCCAAGCCTAGCCAATTCATATTCTAACCGATATCAACCCACATTTCTCCTTGAATCAAATTTCTACTATCAATTTTTACATCTTTTACAAATAAGTCCTTTTCATGCATTTCTATCAAAAATTACTTAGTAAAAGATGTTAAATACACATCAAACTTCTATATTCTTCCATTAAACTTCAAAATAAAAACATGTCACACATGGGTCAAGTTTCATACATGAACCCTACTTCAAAATATGGATAGATCATGCTTAAGGATCTCAAAAATGTAAAGAATATAAAAACGGGGCTTGGGAGCACTTACAACCAAGCTTGAAATGTTGAAAACCCTAGCTATGGAGAGTATGAAATTTTTAACACACAAGGAGGAAGATGGACACCAATTTTAACTTGATTTTCTCATTTTATTCTTTTATTAACCAAATGATTAAAATGCCCTTTAAGCCTTTCTTTCAAATTTTTCCTATTCATACCTATTTTTGTCCAAAATTATAGATATTGGTTAAATTGCTATTTAAGACCTTCTAATTTATAAATCCAATGCAATTTAATTTCATGCTTGAAGCTTCTAGAACACATATTTTGCAACTTATTCAATTTAGTCCCTAACTTCAAATTGAACACTTTAGGCATAGAATTTCTTCATGAAAATTTCACACAAACATGCAATCATATCATGGACCATTAAATAATCATAAAATAATTATTTCTATTTCAAATTTGTGGTCTCAAAACCACTGTTCTAACTAGACCCTAATTCGAGATGTTACAAACCCGTATACGCAACAAACAAGAACAAATAGAGAAAATTAGACACAAATATTTTTACTTGGAAAACTCCTTCAAAGAGGATAAATACAACACCCCAAAATTTTTTAAATTTTTAAATAATAATTGGGTTAAGTAAATTTATCTGGTTCAGTGGTTCAGTGTTCTGGATGAGTACTTGAATTTTTGTGTTTCATTTCCTTCCTTTGAATTTTTTTTGATTTTATCCCCACACTTAACTAGTCACATGTAGGTTACCTTTTATTTTTGTTAACTTGTTAGCAAGAATAAGCCTGCTGGTTCAATGGTTAAGCATTCTCCTATCTCATTTGGTTCCAATTTTGAATCTTGTAGTGCCCAAAATGAAATTAATTTTGTCTCCTTCTTGTTATGTTATCCAAAGCAATACAATGTGGGTTAAAATTCAAACTCCCTAGTGTCATCCAACTTCCCCACTACTCATATTCACTTCATTTTCTATTTTTTCCATTTTTGTTTGTTGCGTCCTTCTCTGGCATTTTCTTTCTTTTCTTTTGCTTTCCTTGTTTTTTTCATCTTTCTTTACCATATTTCCTTTGTTGTCATCCCCTTAGTTTTTATTTTTATTTTTTTAATTGTCACCTTATTTCTGTGGTGCTGCCAATTTTATAATGTTTCTTTTTATGTTGTGTTTTTTCGAATGAGGAGATTGTATTTTCATCTTGGTGTAAGTATTGTATCATAGGTAGCTCTCCTATATAATAAGGTTTTTATTCTCTTTTCTTGTGCAAGGGAGGTGATTTTAGTTGTATAATAATCCTCGTTTAAATTATTTTTGCGATTATTTTAGGTGACAATTGTGGAACGGGTAAGTCACCAACAAATTAGGTGTTGTTAAACCATTAATTTTTTGTGTAAGTGACCAAATAGGGGGTTGGTCTATGTGATTTTTGGTAAGGGCTAAATGCCTTAGTCTATTTGGCTGAATACTTTAATTAAGTATGAGTCAAATACTTATTTTAGTTTTAGCGTTAGTTTTCTAATTGGGTTAACTGCGGATGTCGTATACATAAATTTGGATTACTGATATTGTTTCGACATCCTAAAAGCAAAAAAGTGTGTATTCTATTCCGTAATTTCTAAAAAAGAATACGAAAATCTAGATATTTTATGGAAAATCAAAATGGGGCAGACAATGTCACACAATCGTGTGTTGGGCTGTATGCTCAGCCATTTGAGATACACGAGCGTTTGAGCCACACGGTTTGGTTGATGTAGGGCATATAGGCCACACATTTTGGCCTAGTGGGCTGTGTGAGTCATACAGATGTGTGAGCCACACGGTTTGGTTAAGGTAGGGCATGTGGGCCACATATTTTGGCCTGGTGGGTCGTGTGGGTTACACAAGCATGTGGGCCCATTTTGAGTGGTCAATTGGGCCCATGTTAGGGCCAAGTGTGAAATTCTAGACTCCGATTTGTAATATTTTGAATGCATACTAAACCATGATATTTATAAACGTGTGTGCATGTATCAATATAAATATATTTCTGATCAGTAAAACTCTAAGTAAGCTAAAATATTATGTTTATGTTCTGCTATTTGTTATGTATGAGTATATGTGACATGATCACTTAGTATGATTTTGCATATGCATTGGGGTTAGGATATGATTATATAATGGAGGAAGTTTGATTCTAGCAAATTATTTGCACTATATAATTATGACGGTATTCCCGCAATATAATTCTGGCAGCACAGCTTTATATTATCTGAGTGGCATACAACCACATTATGGTGTGATGGATGGATGAGTTCTTATAGTCTTATTTGGTGTGATTGGTTGGATGAAGTTGGTGTGTAATGGATAGGGGTAGGACCTTCTGTATGACATTGCTATGCTAAGCATGTTATGATTTTTGATCTGTATGTTTTGTTATGTGCATATGTGCTTGGTTTTGTTATACAATTCTATTTATTTTATATGTGATGGTGGGTTAAGGCACACACTAAGCTATATAGCTCACCCCGTTCTCTTATCATTTCAGGTAACCCTCAGACTTAGGATTGGGTGGCGTTCGAGAGCTCGGGCTGAGCATTCTCTCTTGAATTGGTTAAACTTTATTTTAATTAAGCTTATTGGACTTTTATTTGGGGCTTTTTATTGGTTTTGGACACTTTTAAGATTTTGGGTTTTTACATGCTTTATTTGGTTTTATTAAGCATAACAGTATACTAAATGATTTTCGTAAAATAAAATTTGAATATCCAAAATTTTTCCATTGCAAAATTTTAACTGTAAAAGCAAGTTTTCTGGTAGTAAAAAATAATGTTATTTACATGACACTTTTAATTATAAAATATCCAAATTATTTGGAAAACATGCACTTAACATCTATATCATTTTCTCTCTTTTTTTGAAGAAAAAACGACCACAAGGGTTAGAACTCTTATTAAGTAACACATTAATAACAGCATTATGGATTTCTTTAGGATAACTCATATCAAAAAAGCAATTTTTTGTTTCAATACACATTTTAGAACATATAAAATCTGCTACAGTATTACAAGATCGGTTTGCCTAAATTAACTTGGTGGACTTGAAATTGCTAAAAGATTGTTTACACTCCTTAATCATCGCGCCAACGCTACTCACATTCGTACCCAGCTTGCACATTTTCTTCATGAGGCCAGTGTGGTCGGTTTCAAAAGGCACCATGCCATTTATATTGAGTTGACACGCCAGCTCAATGCTTCTCTCAAATGCAATACACTTTGCCTCTTGCACTGACACCCTTTTACCGATGAAACCCCTACTGCCCCCAACACAAAACCATAATCGTCCCGAATTATCACGCCATACCCCATTTTGTTGACCTCAACTATAGCATCTAAATTTATTTTGACAAAGCCCTTGGGAGGTTTTTCCTACTTCTTAATAATAGCGTTTTGAGAAAGCAAAGGTTCATTCAGAATATTATAGATGCGAAAGTCTTTGCTAAGATTACTAGCTCTGTTCCAAATACTCTGCGCCTTATCATCTTTATCTCTAATCATAAAATTGTTTCTACTATTCCAACAATTCCATAATGTTGTCATCAAGTTAGCCATGGCTTTCCTGTTAATAGTTCTCATCATGTCTTCAAGCCAATCTATGTAACAATCATTGGATACAATTTTAGCATTCATTAGAAGGAGCTTGTGCCTCACACGCTAAGAGAACACACGAATCTTTGGCAAGGTATCGAGTTTCCAAAGGGTTCTCCAAAAGAACCTGTGCAGACCAAAACCAAAATCCTTCAACAGGAGCTAAGAGTAAGCAGATTTCGATGTGAAGCATCCATGAGGATTAGAAACCACACAAATTTATCAATTTGGCTCCCATTCCCAATAGGTAAACTACATATCCTATCCCCCCAATCTTTCTCGTACAGCTTGTAAACTTTACCAATATCCCAACGCCTATCATTCTCAATCTAAATATCTTTAATACTTTCTTCTTGAGGGTTAAGCATATTAAAATTAAGGGTACCACCATTTAAGTTTTCCATACTCCAGTTGTCAACCCAATGTTAATACAATCACCATTACCAACTTGCCAACCAAACACATTCTTGAAGGTCTCCGCAGCAACTACTATACTCGACCAAGTAAAAGAGGCTTTATAACTTCTTTTGGCATTAAAAATGTTACCATCGGGAAAATACTTTGATGACAACACTTTAAAATAAAGAGTATCTTTGTCATTAATGAGTCTCCAGACATGACAACTCAGAAGAGCAAGGTTGAACAGCCGCATGCTTCTTATGCCAAGGCCCCCATACCTTTTGGATGGCACAACGTCTTCTAAGGGAGCATCGACCAAAATTTGCCTTCTCCTTCCCAGACCACCATGTCTTGCTAAGCTTGGTTTGAAGGTCCTCGATCACACCCTTAGGAGCCAAGAACATAGACAACGTGTATGTTGGAATGGATTGTAAGACAACATGTATGTTGGAATGGATTGTAACACCGCCTTAATAAATAATTTTTTTCCACCAAATGAAAGTAATCTTTTGGTCTAGCTATTTATCCTGCATGAAAATCTATTAGTAACATCATTGAAGGCATCTTTTTTCTTTTTACCTATAGGAAGTGGAAGGCCCCAGTATTTATCCAACTTCTCCGCGACCTTCATGCCAAGGAGATCACCAAATATTCTTCTTTGATCACTCAGAGTATTGGGACTAAACAGCACCATTGATTTTTCAAAGTTTATCTCTTATCCTGAAACAGTAGCAAATTTTCGAAGAATATTAATAATGCAATTAACCTCACTTTTTTTGTTACGCACAAAAAGAAGCACATCATCAACGAAGAACAAATGATTGATCCTTGGGCCATTTATGCTAGCACGGATACCTTTTAAAGAATTATTTCTTTGAGCATGAATAAAGATCCTCAAGAATGCTTCATACAAAATAAATACAAATATGGAGAAAGGGGGCCCCTTGACGGAGACCCCTTTCAGGAAAAATTGTATCTAATAAAATATTATTGCCTTTGACCAAATATCTAACAGAACGAACACAGCCTGTAATTTTGTCGATCCACTGATTGTCGAACCCCATTTTCAATATGACCCCCTCAATGAAATTCCACTCTACTCGATCGTAAGCTTTACTCATATCAAGCTTGATAACACATCCTTTGTTAGGGTCGTTTCTAGAGCTTTGAAGGTAGTGAAGCAGCTCATGCGCAATCAAAATGTTATCATGAATCATTATCCCTAGGACAAAGGCACTTTGATTTAGACTTATACAATCAGGAAGGATTTGTTTAAATTGGTTGGCCAACACCTTGGCAATAATCTTATAAATGAACCTATACAAACTAATAAGGCGAAAATTAGTAACATCAAAAGGGTCCCAAATTTTAGGAATTAAAATAATCATAGTTTCATTAAGAGAAGAAACATTCTTATGTCCATTAAGAAAATCCAGACAAAAATAGGTGGTGTCATTTTCCACAATATCCCAATAATGCTTAAAGAAACTACGGAAGAGACCGTCGACTCCAATGGCTTCACAAGGGTCCATCTACTTAATCGCTTGTAAGACTTCATTCTCAATATACTCCCTAGTAAGCCACACGTTAGTATCCTTAGTATTGCACTCTCTGATGTAGCCCATATCATGGTTACTAATATCATTGCCATTAGACCGAAAGAGGTTCCAAAGATAGCTTTTTGCCACATTACAAATACCATTGCTATTCGTAACCCAATTCCCATTCCCATCTTTGAGTTTGTCAATATTGTTCTTCTTTAAAAGGCCAGTGGCTTTTGCATGAAAGTACCTCGTGTTACTATCACCCTCCTCGAGCTATTGGGCCCAAGGTCTTTGCATCCAATATCTCTCATTCTTCGTATAAAGATAGCTTGTAACACCCCTTACCCGTTTCTAATGCTGGGATACAATACGAGGCATTACCGAACTTAAACACAAGGAAACATACAAAATCGAGCCATAAAATTTTGTTCAAATTAAATTCATTCATACATATGCAAATTGTCCCTTATATATGCCTACGAGGCCCAAAACATACATCGGGTGGAGTTCGGGACTAAACTAATAATTTTTAGAAAACTTTGGGAAAACTTAGAAATTTTTCATGAAACAGGGTCACACGCCCGTATGGGTAGGCCGTGTGGTCACACACGCCCATGTGGTTTAGGACACGTATGTGTCCTCAGCCAACGTAACTCTCTGTTTATGATGTCATCAACACAATTAGGTTCACACGGCCAAGTCAAACGCCCATGTGCTTAGGCCATGTGGCAAATTAAATTCCAAAAATTAAGTGCGGACTTCTTACGGCTTGGGCACACGCCTATGTACTGAGACCGTGTCCTTCACACGGATGAGACACACGACCATGTCTCTACTCGTATGTTTACTACTGGGCATTCTGTTTTTCCTAATTAGAGTGCAGGGGACACACGGCCTAGACACATGCCCGTGTGTCTATTCGTGTGGACAACTTTGAGGCTATTTTCCAAGCCAATTGCCACCCTTATTTACACAAACACATACATGACTTTAAAGGCAATTAAACATGGCATAATTGAGCACTTAAACTTACATAAACAAGACATGATCATGATCATTTCATCTTTACTAAAACATGCATAAGACTTCATACTTGGTCAAGCCAAATTTTATAAATTTGCATGCACTAAGAGATGTAGATTACTTTCATTTAACATACTCATGCCTTAGTTGTCATCATGCCATTCACTCAGAATTCTATCAACAAACAATCATAGCCACAATACATCTCATCACATACTCACAACAACCAACCAATCACAATTGCACAGGCACATGCATGCATATATGAATAGGTTTACAACCCAATAATCAATATGAGCCACATCTTATGGCCTTATACAAAATGAATCAATATCATCATAAGCCAACACATTTGGCTAAACCAATATGACATATAACAAAAGGACCAAGTCCCTATACATGCCATACTCAAAATACTTAAATTCACTACACCCAAAAGATTAGTTTGATAATATGAATCGAACTCTTCTTTTGATCCCGAGCTAGCTTGGTGACACTATAAGGAAATGGGAAAGAAAGGGGAGTAAGCATAAAGCTTAGTAAGTCTTCATGTAAATAATTAACAACATTAACCATACATTATTATACACATAACATAATAATATTTATCATAATGTCATCAAGTATCATAGTTTCATTTTAAGTCATGTCATTTGCATAATATACAATAAGACTCATGATCATAATTCATTCATTCACATCTTACTGAGGTCTCATCGATTCATAATCTCAATATTTATGAGCTTTGTGTACATACCTGTACCCTTTCAACATGATCATACATTGTCATCTCTTTGACATAATCTTTGGATTACCCGTTAAAACACTTGGAATTACTAAAGGATACTCGGGAATTCTCATAAACATAGTAGGATGCCAATCCCATATCCCAGATATGGTCTTACATGGGATCACATATCGATGCCAATGCCATGTCCCAAACATGGTCTTACGTGGGATCATAGATCGATACCAATGCCATGTCCCAGACATGGTCTTACATGGCATCTCATATCGATGCCGATAGCCTAGCTATGGTCTTACACGAAATTACATATCGATGCCAAAGCCATGTCCTAGACATGGTCTTACATGGGATCGTTCATAACCCTAATGTCATGACATTTTTATCATATCTATTCCTAAGGTTCAACTAGGGTTTTGAGTTATTGAACTTCGTCGATTCGTCATTGAGTCATCATTAATTAATTCCACAAAAAAAATTATACAATTTATGCAATATTAAAGCATTAAATATATAATGATGTAATGTTGCATTATTTACACACGAACTTACTTCGGTACCCAAAATATGGCTACTATTCGATTTAGTACACAACTCTGTTCTTTCCTCAGTTCAGGTCTGAACTCCGTTTTTCTTGATCTATAATAGCAAATTTCGCTTATTTAATTATCACATTGTTAAAAATAGTCCATCATACTTTGGAAAAATTATAATTTTGCCCTTAAACTTTCACATAATTACAACTTAGCCCCTAGGCTCTTAAAATGAAATATGTTCATTTTCTTTGATACCCAAGCCTAGCCGAACTTATATCATACTTATATCAGCCCACATTTTCTTTCAAATTAGATTTTTAACCACCTATTTTAAAAATTTTACAAAAAGGTCCTTTTTAGGTGTTTTTATGAAAAACCACT
Organism: Gossypium hirsutum; assembly: GCF_007990345.1. Classification (NCBI taxonomy): domain Eukaryota; kingdom Viridiplantae; phylum Streptophyta; class Magnoliopsida; order Malvales; family Malvaceae; genus Gossypium; species Gossypium hirsutum. The sequence goes on from NC_053425.1 coordinate 16,765,363, forward strand.
TAGTAAAAGATGTTTATCATGCATCAAACTTTCATATTCCTCCATGAAACACCAAAATACATGCATGTCACACATGGTTAAGTTTTTGAACATGAACCCTAGCTAAAAATAATGGTAGAAATAGCCAGATCATGCTTCAAAGATCTCAAAATCATAAACATTAAAAACGATGCTAGGGTGTACTTACAATCGAGCTTGAAAGGATGAACAAAACCCTAGCTATGGCTCCTTGCGAATTTTGGCTAAAGAGGAGGAAGATGGACACAATTTTTAACTTAATTTTCCCCTTTTATTCTTTTATTAACCAAATGACAAAAATGCCCTTTCTTTCAATTTTTCCTATTCATGCCCATTTTTGTCCAAAAAAATAGAAATTAGGCAAATTGCTATTTAAGGACCTCTAATTAACAATCCATGGCAATTTCATGCTTAAAGCTTCTAGAACTCACAATTTGCAACTTTTGCAATATAGTCCTAAATGTTAAATTAGACAATTTTTCCATAAAAATTCTTCATGAAATTTTCACATAAGCATGCAATTATATCATAGACCTCATAATAATCATAAACTAACTATTTCTACTTCAGATTTGTGGTCTCAAAACCACTGTTTTGACTAGACCCTAATTCGGGATGTTACACAACCCAACCTACAAGAGACTCCTTCAACCTCTTTGCACTATCCTCCCTACTGGCCGAATCAATGATCATGTTTATATTATTTTCTAGCTTGCGAATATCCCTCTTCATTTTCCAAAATTTATTTTGCTGCCACGGACCAAAGGTCTCATGAACCCTCTTCAGCTTGTCACCATAGTGAACTGTATCCTTCATCCAAGCATTACTAATAATGCTCTTCGCCTCCCCCTTTGTGGCCCAACAATCATCATAGTGAAAGCACAACCTATGATCTTTGGGGTCGCTTTTAAGTTTACAACCCCACATATCAAAGAGAACAGCATCATGATCGGGTTGAGTTTGTCTCACGACACTAGTAGCAATTAATGGGTACTTCTCTACCATGGAAACTGATGCTAAAAATATGTTTAATCTCTCATTAACCAAGCTATCCCCACCCCTTTTGTTAACCCAAGTAAACCATCCACGATCTAGCTTAATATCCACAAGAGCAAAGTCATCCAATATGTCTTTGAACTCGTTAATTTGCGCCCTCACAATCTTATGACCTCTCTCTTTCTCGGCTTCATTCAACATGGCATTAAAGTCCCCCCACCACCCACTCCTCCTTAACTGAAGCACCCACCCTACGTAACATGTCCCAAAAGCTACTTCTAACATTAGGGTTGGCATGCCCATAAAACCCAGTGACACGAATATTACTATGATTATCCAGCTTAACAATGGAGTCAATATGGTGCTTAGAGTAACTTTAAATGGTGACGTTCGCGCCTTCCTTCCACATCATCGCAAGACCCCTGCTACGACCCTCTGAACTCATTACAAGCCCATTCTTCATCCTGCACTTAGTTTGAACCCGTTGAAAGTCATTAGAATTCATTTTATTTTTGCAAAGGAATATAAGACTGAGGTTGTTAGCAACAAGGAGTTGCTTGAGTTCCCGAACTATTGCAAGGTTCCCCAACCCATAACAGTTCTAGCTTAGGAACTTCACTGATCCTGGCGGGGCTGTTCGCTAGCCACCACCTTAGAAGGTGTTAAGCAATCCAACAATTTCCTTCAAACAATTCTTCCTGGACTTTCCTCTATTAGCTCCTCGTTACTTCCCCTTATTCTTTTTTTTTCTATCTTCATTTTCTCTATCCCTTCACAAGTTACTCTCATGTGTCATTTTCCTTGTTGAGTGCTCAACTTTGACTCATCTTCAGCATTTTTTACCTTTCTATTTCTACTTGTTCTTTTAGTTCATTCACCTCCAACGTTTCTCGTATCATCCCTTTAGATGCACTTTCACTCTCTTTATTATCTGTAATAATTTCTATTACATTTCTCCATGGTCCATAATTCTGGTTGGTAGTACTTAGTGGGGCTCTTAACCAATTCCCATATTGGAAATCAATTTTGTTTGACTTACTATTATCCACCTTCTTACCATATTTTTTAGTTGAGTGACCGATAAGGCCATAAATAGAGAAAAACCTTAGCAGTCACTCGTATCAAATAGCACAAACGAACTCAACTCCTTCATTGTTAATATAGTGGACAACCCTACGCAGCGGTTTGTGGACATCAATTATAACCTAAGTCGCATGTATTTTGTCCATCCACCTTCTCTATCACGCCAATCTATGGCTAGCCCTTCCCTAATCGCATTGCCAACCTTCATAGCCATCTGCCTATCCATAAACTCTAGCAGTATATTCAAAACTCTTACCCAGAACTGTCAATGGTTAAATGCATACACTTCTATACTTTTTATCTTTAACATAGGTAACCATATTGAACAAGCCCTAGTAAAATAGCCAAAGGGAAAGGTTTAGAATCCTCTTTCTATTGTCCTCATTGCCAAACTTCACCAAAATGGCTCCTTCTTTTAGAGACACGAAGTTGACTTCCTCATTGGTGAAATAGAGTGACTTAAACACCCAGTACATAGCCTCTCTATTAACTTTCTCCTCCGCCATCAATTTTTCAATGGCCTAAGTTTCAAATCCTTACGAGCTAGTAGATCCAACCTTTGTACTTACAACCCTCATTGTTTTTTCCTCTGAGAAATTTAATTTCACCAAAAGTTCATTGATGTCTTCTTCTATCGTATCTACCTTTGAATATGCCAAGAAGAAGGTAAGAAAACTCAATCCAATATCGCACCTTGAGAACAATTGCTCCAGCAAAAAATCTGCAAGGTAGCAGGAAAATGAAAACAAGCCAGCAACAACCCAAGAAAACTAAAAAATTCGAAAAAAAACAAAGTCCCACAACAAGAATCACCTTCCAAAAAAACCCCAAATAGAGCCTGAGTCACAAACAAAATGACGAAGCACCAGAATATAAAATAAGAATAACAGAATAGAGAACAGGAAGATGAACATCACCAAGAACCTAACTGCTACTAAACAACAGAAAGAAAAACAAGAAAATCCAAAAGAAAACCTAACATAACAAAAGATGTTAAAAGCAATACTTAAAACACAGAAATATACTATCTAAATGAAATGACGATCCAATTTATTCTTATCGTTGAAAAGTCAAAAAGAATGTTAGAGTTAGTAGTTAGTCAGTTAACAAGCCAGTAGCCAAGTTGTTATACAGCTTGAAGTTTGTTGAAGAGCAGTTGATGGTTAAGAGCTCTCTATAAATACAACTACTAAATGTACAAAGAAAGGAAGTAATCAAGAATTAGAAAAGAAGTTAATCATTATTATTCCTTTATTCTATCAAATACCATTTGAACCTAGTCTTTAACATGGTATCATTCGCTGGCTAATCTTGGGATCCATGGCCACCACAAACTCCGCTGATTCTGCGTCCCTTGAACCTGGCTCGGTTGCCTTCACCAGTGACCTTGTCGTCAATTCATTTTCTCGGTATGAGGTAGTCAAGCTAGAGGAGGGCACCCACCTACATTCAATGGCACAAACAAGTGAAGCTCATTACTGATAGATATGATATCACCGGGTTCTTGGATGGAACCGTACCTCTACCACCGAGGTTTGTTCAAACTCAAGAAGAAACTCTTGCGTCAAACCCGTCAGCTTCAGTTTTCACACAGCAAGACCGGCTATTGACGTCGTGGCTCCTCTCTACAGTCAGCCCGTCACTTCTCCCGTCATTTATTGATGCACACACGGCTTGTAACATATGAACCACTACGACGAATCTGTTTGCAGTCGATACGGGGGCGAAGCAGTCCAGAATTCGACATGATCTCCACTCGTTGAAGAAAGGTACGCTCTCTATTAAGTCATATGTTGCTCGTATAAAAAATTTTTGTGCACTTTTGAAATCGTCTGGATCTCGCATCTCGGAAGAGGAGAGAGTCGAGATCATGCTCGCAGGTTTACCGTATCATTTCAGAGGGTGGTGGATGTGTTGGCTGAGTGCGAAAATAGATAGGTTCAGGCGATTCACGAAGTCAGCGTCCATACGTATCTTGTTGAGAGTGGCCCGTTGCAAGCGCTGTCGCAAGGGGCGGAGGGATCCATCCGTGGCGGTTGTGGGTCTGACCAAGGTCGAGAATGAAGCTTTAGATCCAGACTTCAATGTCAAATCTGTAGCAGGTTTGGTGATGCCACTCAATGCTACTACTATCGCTACCACCGAGACACGAATGTGCCATCGTCAACTAATCTAGTGCCGTACCATGGTGATCCAACCTATGCTCCACCGAATCCTAGTGTACCATAAGGAGAAGGTGTTCTGAATAGAGGTCTCCTCAAGTGAAATCGGCTAGGGTTTCACATGGCCAAAATGCATATGAGGATGGACAATATCATTTGGTGGCCAGCTACTATGATGGTGACATGTATGGACCCATGCCACGTGGGCCTCCCTTGTCCTATGCGCCCAATACAAGTGGGTTGAATTTTGTTCTTATGAATGTGGACTCTCTCCAATATGGGCATTACATGACGCCTCCCTCCAAGTTTGTTTCTAGGACGCATGCATATGGGCCAAATTTCAATGGCCGTGATTTTAGTTTCTCTAGCCGTGAAGGACAATGTGCAAGTGGGCCTCCCAATGCTAGGCCAACAGCTCCTATTGTTCTTGATACACCTACATCCAATTATGTCCAGGTCGATTCATCTCCTGGGATTAGGCCAAATTATGGACCGGTTGATGGTGTTTTAGTTTTGTGGTCCACGAAACCCCGAGCTTGGGTCTACTCAAGATCTGACCTGTGCATTGGACTACCTCGGGTAGGTGATCTACATGTGTCTGATTACTCCGATACGCTAAGATCATATATTAATACTACTCAATTTGAGTCGATCGGAGGTGGAAATGATTCCTGTTGGTACCACATCTTGGTACCCTGACTCTGGGGCTAGCCATCATGTCTGTCGGGAGCCATCGATTTTACACGACCCCACTCCGTACTTAGGTATGTCTTCTCTTTTAATTGGTGATGGAACTCCTGCTAAGATTTCATTGGTTGGCAGTAGTGTTTTACCTGCTCAGTCCAAATTGTTGTGTTTGTCTAATGTTTTATGTGTGGCCAATATACGAAAGAATCTTCTGTCAGTATCACAGTTTACTAATAATAATGATGTATTCTTTGAATTTCATCCAACTCATTGTGTTATTAAGGATATCGTGACCCTGAAAGTTTTGCTGACGGGCCACATTCGTGAAGGACTATATCATTTTCCCTACCTATGGTCTCTGCTCTGTCAACTGAAGCTCCTAAAGCTCCTTTTGTTGCTCATACGAAGGTTCAAAATAAAACTGCTGATTGTCATGTTTTTACTTTGTGGCATAAACGCCTTGGCCACCTGTTTGCATCTGTGGTTAAGAGATTTTTAGACAACTGTAATATTGTATCTACAAAATATTGTTTTGATAGTATATGTACTGCTTGTCAACAAGGACGATCGAATAAACTGTTGTTCTCCATGTCTAACACTGAATATCAACATTTCAATTTGATTGTCTCTGATCTTTGGGGCCCCGAGTCTGTTGCGTGTGATTATAAGTGGTATTACATATTGTTTATTGATATGTGCACTAGATTTACATGGGTTTACCTTATTCTCCAAAAGTCTCAGACAGTAGAGTGCTTCACTTAATTTCAACAACTGATAAAAATGCAGTTTGGCAAGTCTATTAAACAGTTTTAGAGTGACTGGGGTGGCGCGTACCGGGCCTTCACGTCTGTTTTAGCATCCAAGGGATTGTTCATCGGTTAACCTATCCGTATACTTCCAAAAAAAATAGAGTGGCTGAGCGCAAACACCTACACATTGTTGAAATAGGCTTAACGTTGTTGGCCCAAGCCGGCCTAGCTATGGATTACTGGGGGTATGCTTTTTGTTGTGTGGTTTATCTCATTAATCGCCTTCCTACTGTGGTCCTCAAAGGTCAGTCTCCATTTAAAGCTCTTTATGGCTGTGATCCCACTTACGATCATCTTCGGGTTTTTGGCTGCTATTGTTTTCCATACTTACATCCATTTTCGGCACATAAGTTAGAATTTTATTCTCAACCTTCTATTTTTTTGGGCTATAGTGCTCAACATAAGGGTTATCAGTGCCTCTTACCGAATGGTAAAATAATCATTTCCAAACATGTTGTATTTGATGAGAGTAGGTTTTTGTCCTTTGAGAGGGGTTTACAGGACAAGGTAAAGGCCTCTGGTACGCCTGTTTCAACAATGGTACCTCTTGCTCAGACTGTTTCATCTCGACATGTGGAGCCAGTCACAACATCACGACCTATGGTCAATTCACCGCCAGCAACTAGTTCTACCCCATCTTCATCGAGTGCTGCTCCTGTGACTCATCACCCATATGTGTCGAATAATAATGGTACATTGAATAGTGAGGATTTATCGACTGGTGGAATGAGTTCTACCTTGCCCATGGTCAACACTCATCCCATGTTAACTCGGGCTAAAGCAGGTATTTTCGAACCAAAAGCTCTGTCTATTGAAGCTGTGGAACCATCTACAATTGAGGAGGCACTGTCTACTGCTGAGTGGTGTGTTGATGCTCAAGCTGAGTATGATGCTCTTGCTAGCAATTCTACCTAGGAGCTGGTTGCCCTACCACCAAATTGCAAGGTCATAGGATGTAAATGGTTGTTCAAAATCAAAAGGAACCTTGATGGCACTGTTGCCCAGAGGAAGGCTCAATTAGTAACAAAAGGTTGTTTCAGGTTCCTGGCTGTGACTTCAATGAAACGTTTAGTCTGGTTGTGAAACTGCCAATGTTAGAGTTATCTTGACCATTGCTATTTCCAAGGGATGGTTACTTCGATAGGTAGATGTCAATAATGCTTTTTTAAATGGTGATTTGGACACTAAAGTGTCTATGCCACAACCTTCGGTTTATGTTTAGTATGATTCGACTGGCTGCCCACTTGTGTTCCGTCTGAAGAAAGCTCTATATGGCCTTCGACAAGCCCCTCGCGCCTGGTTTGAAAAACCGAAATATTTTCTTTGTCTGTTGGTTTCATCGTCTCAAAGTCTGATGCGTCCTTGTTTGTTCGGATTATGACTGATTCCACACTCTATGTTCAGGTATATGTTGATGACATTATTATTACTAAAGCATGCCTCCTACTATTGATTGGTTTGTTCGGTTGTTAAATGATGAATCTTCACTTAAGGACATGGGTAATCTACACTATTTTCTCGGCATAGAGGTGACACGCTCTTTCTCAAGATGCCTTCACCTTTTTCAGACCAAGAACATACGTGATATTCTTGCTCGAGTGTCCATGATTGATGCAAAGAGTGTCCACACTATGATGGTTAGCTCGTCCAATCTCTCCAAGGAGGATGGCGACCGTTTAAAGGATGGAGTATAGGAGCCTTGCTGGCGCGCTCCAGTATGTTGTAATTACTAGGCCCGATATTGCATATGCAGTAAACAAGATATGCCAATTTATGCATAACCCTTCCACCGCTCACATGACTGCCCTAAAATGCATCTTGCGGTATTTGCGTGGGACTCTTAACCTTGAAATTATGTTTCGCCCGTCTGTACGACTTTCTTTAGTTGCATATGCTGACGCTAACTGGGGGCTAGATTTTCACGACTGTCCGTCAACTTTAGGGTATTGTGTTTATTTTGGATCCTGTAACACCTCTTACCTGTATCCGTTGTCGGAATAGGGTACGAGGCATTATCGGCGTTTACTGAACATTTTCAGATAATTCCGAATCATTTATTATTCATATTCTGAAAATAATCATAACGTCCCTCTATTGGGCCTTCGAAGCCCACAACATACATTAAACATTCAATTCACATTCATGTCACATAAATATACAATTCAAACATTCAATAATTCAATTCAAGTTGCACGAACCTACTTCGTTGCTTATTCGTGTTTATAATTTCACTAATCCGAAAACTTTTCTTTTCCATGTTCAAGTCTCATATTTGAGGCACCCAGATCTTTATAAATAAATTTGATCATTATTTTTATTTATTTCATATTCTAATACGTTCAACTAATGCTCTAGGCAAAATTACTATTTTACCCCTAAACTTTTGATTAATGACGATTTCATCCTTAGGCTCAGAAAAATAAAGTTCTTGTAATTTAATCCTTATTTCGAGCCTAATTATTCTTATATATATTGATAATAGCCCATGAATTCTATAAAATAACAAAATTTTCCATAATTTGAACACTTTTCAATTTAATCCCTAAAACATGTTTTCACCCTATCTTGATCTAAATTAATAATTTCATTCAATTTTGTAATTTAAATAATAAGATAATTCATTTCATGCAATTTGGTCACTTTTGAAATTTTTACAAAATTGCTCATAAAGTTTTACTTTTATTCAATTTAGTCCCTGAGCCTAAAACATGAAAATTAGCCATGCTAGCTGAATATTCATATACATTTTCCGCCTCCTCTCCATTTCACATCCTTTATGTATATATCATGCTTATAAGTAACATTATCTATAATTTCACTATTGACTTATATGTATATTCAAAGCTATCCATCCGTGTCATAGTCACTAAATTATTTTTATCTTAAGATACAGAATTTCAAATTAAGATCCGCTAATTTTCCATGAAACTAGACTCAATAAGATTTAATTCTATATTTTTTTCATACTCTAATTTAATTTCCACAATTTATGGTGATTTTTCAAAGTTACCCTACTGCTACTGTCCAAAACTGTTTTAGTGCAAGATGTTTATTTACCATGTTTAACACCCTTATTTTCTTTCTCTACACTATTTCTCATTATTTTCTCTTATTTTCTCTTCACTAACATATCAAAAACATAAGACCATATATAAGAAAACTCTACATTAACATCAATTCCATGTTTTTTCAATAATATTAATCTTAAAAATATATTGAAATCTTGATCTTCTTACCTTATTCAATAGATTTCAATCTTTAACTTGATTTTCTCTCTCCTCCAGCTTCTATTTCTTGAATCTAACTTAATATTCTAGCTCCCCATAGTCTTTTTGTGATCTTTCTCTCTTGATGGCTATGGAAATTCTTTTGATTTCTAAGTGAAAATGGTGGATTTTTGGTGAAAGGACCAAATTGTAAAGAAAGCAAAACTTTCTTTCTTTCTCTCTTCTTCTCACGTTGATTTGCATGGGCAAGATGATGAAAATTCTTCATCTTTCCTTCCTTTTATACTTAATAAATAATAATAAAATAATAAAATATCTTATTAAAATATTAATAAAATAATATTTATCTAATTAATAATTATAAAATATCATCAACATCATCATTACTTTCTAGATTTCTCTCTTTTCCAATTAACCATTTTTCCCTTTGTGATATTTTAAAATTCCATCATTGAATCATTACATAATTTGGTAAAATTACAATTTAGTCCCTCATAATTCTTTTCCTATTCAATTTAGTCCTGATTCATCCATTTTCCTTAGTTTCTAGATCATTCCACCCTTAAAATATTTGCACTATTAGTCCTTCAACTTTTTCATATTTACACTTTAGCCCCTTAAATTTTGAGTATTTACTCTTGTGCAACAAAACTTTTCTCACTTTTACAATTTAGTCTTTTCTTGAATTAATATATCATAATATACTTCCCAATGTTGACATAACTCAGAATTTTCCCTTTTTGTCACTTTATTTCCTTATTTTACTATATCAAGGATAATATCTTACTGTAAAAAAATTTAGGATATTATAGATCCACTCCTATGTCGTGGTGCTCTAAAAAGCAGCAAGTGGTTTCTCGCTCCACGGCAGAGGCAGAATATAGAAGCCTTACTGTAGCAACTAGTGAGGTTACTTGGCTAATTTCCTTGCTTCAGGAACTACAGATTAAGTCTGACGATACTCCAAATATTTGGTGCGATAGTTCTAATGTTGTTGCAGTTGCAGCCAATCCTATCTTACATTCTAAGTTCAAACATGTCGAGCTCGACTTGTTTTTTGTTCATGAGCGAGATGCGGATAGGTCTATTTTGGTTGGTGAAGTTCCCGCATGTGACAAAGTAGCAGATGTTCTCACTAAGCCTCTGTCAATGACGACTTTTACACAGTTTAGAAATCTTCTTCACGTCTTGCCCGTCGAGAAGATGGATGAATGTTAGAGTTAGTAGTTAGTCAGTTAACAAGTCAATAGCCAAGTTGTTATACAGCTTGAAGTTTGTTGAAGAGCAGTTGATGGCTAAGAGTTCTCTATAAATACAACTACTAAATGTACAAAGAAAGGAAGTAATCAAGAATCAGAAAAGAAGTAAATCATTGCTATTCCTTTATTCTATCAAATACCATTTGAACCTAGTCTTTAACAAAGAAGATTTTCCATAAATGTTGTACCATGCAAAACAATGCAATCATGCATGAAAGACGTATGAAAACATGCACTACAACGTTAATTCTTAATAGAAATGGTTAAAATATTCAAAGAAATGACAAAACCTTTAGCAATATCGATGATCTTTCCCATCCCTCAGGGCCTAAATCAGGCTAAAAGGTTCACGGCCACCCATGTATGCACTGTCCGTACCCCTCGAATGGTACGCCACCGCTACTAATGCAAACCCCACAGAAAACGCAGGGATACCCACCATACACAACCATCCTGTTATTCTTTAACAAAGAATAACGATGGGCACAAAACCAAAAAACAAGAACAACATCTATCTCATTTTCTAAACAACAAAACAAATTGAAACAAGATTAGGTTGTGTTTTGAAAGCAAGTGATCAAAGTTTTGGGATGTTAATGTGAACTCCAGGATCCGGTCATAACGTTCAGGTCAGGTTTGTGGTGTTATAATAAAAATTACAAACAAAGAAAACTTCACTAATGTGGTAAACCAACGAAGAGTACAAGATGGAGAAAATAAAGTTAATTGAGCAAAACCTAAAACCCGAATACAAAACTCTCTTAAAACCTTTCACCAAAACTCTTCATCAAATTTCACATAAGAGATATTCTATGAACTCACTAAAAAGGTTATAAAGACCCTTTAAATAGACTAAATTTAGAGTTCTAATATGACTAAAATATCCTAAATTAATCAAGGTTCAACTAGGAAAAAAATAACAGAGTTTAACTGGGAGAACAAGCGCAGTATTTGTGGGAACACATCATCATCTCAACATTATTAACGATCAAATTGGTCAACTAACGGTTTCCATTAATGGAAGGGTCTATTTGATTTTTTTTTTTTGCTCATTAAGCACTTAATAGAGTATTTTTTTTTTAAGAGTTCAATTGATTTTTTTTTTACTTTTTACTAAGGGTTTTTTTACCCTTAAACTTAATATAAAAAACAAATAAAGTTTTAGTTGGAGTAATAAAATTAAAGTTTTAGAAAATTTGATGTGTTAGGTTCAAATTTCATTATTTATAAATTTATTTAATGTTTAAATTATTTTTTATAAATTTTATATAAAAATATAAATAGATAAAATACTCTATTATAATAATTTCTTACTCTTAAAATAAAAAGAGATTTTAATCATTTTCTAATCAAAGTAGTTTTTAGTTGACTAATAATATCAATTTATAATTAAAGTTTAAATATAATATAGATAAATTGAGCTATGGATAAAATTTTTACTGATTACTATCATTTTAAATATATCGAAATTATTATTAAAGAATTATAAAAAATTGATTTTATGAAGAATTAATTATAAATATAACAGTTTATTATAAAATAAATTTTAATATAAAAAAGAAGTTACGAATAGTACCAGATATAAAAGCAGACGACATGTCTGATCGATTTACTTCTCTGGAGAAATTATAGCTAATATTCTTTTCACTGTTCAATTTTACAGATTTTATATTTATTTTTACATTAATTACACAATTAATTACTCAAGTTTAATAAATTTTCATTTTAATCATAAAAATATTCAAATATAACACCACATAGTTTTCTGGTTTTATTCACTCACTGTTAATTTGGCTACATTTTAATTAATTTTTTTTATTTTAGTCACTCTTTTTAAAATTAATTTTTTTTAAAATATTTAAATTTTTTTACAGAATTTAAGTTATTCAATTATGAAGATGGAGTGAAGCTTGTGTGTTCTTTTTTTTTTATGAATAAACATTTTTTTATCTTTTTAATTTTTTAGAATTAATTTATTTTTTCATAAAAGGAAAATTTAAAAAAATTTTAGAGAATTGAGTTATTTAGTTATGAAGATAAAATGGAAGGTTGGTGTTTACTTCACATTTTCTAATTGTAGATATTGATTTTTTTAACTTTTCAATTATTTTTATTTTTCCCTATTTTGAAATTAATTTTATTTTTTTCTAATAAAATAAAAAAAACTTAAATTTTTATAGAGAATTGAGTTATTTAATTATCGTAATGATACAAAAACTTGAGTGTTTCTGCCATTTTTTTTACTGAAAATAATAACATTTTTTATCTTTTTAATATTTTTATCTTTTCTTTTTAGAATTCATTTTTTTATTGTATTTGTCATGTTGTTTTGTTTTGTTTTGTTTTGCTTGGGCTAATTGACTTATTGAAATTAGAATTTTTATGGAGATCTTTTAGCAGTTAATCTTGAGTAACTCAATTCTTAATTCTTCATAAAAATCCAACATTTTTCTTTTTACTGAAAATATAAAATTTATTTAAAATTTTAAAATAAAGATAATTAAAATGAGAATTTTAATTAAAATGAGTGTACAATAATACTATCGTTAATTAATTAATAATGAGTGACTAAAATGAAAAAAACTATCTAATAATAATTATACTATACTTAAGAATTTTTTAGATGACTAAAATGATGAAAATTTACTTAAATCAGGCGACAGACTGTTTTTTAAAGCAATTTAATTCCCAAATTCCATTAGAAATAAATGTATAAGGTCGTATTCGGAAAAAAATAATAAACAATAAATTTATAATCCAAATCAACAATATATGGGTTTTTTACTAATATAGGATAAAAAAAATAAAAAATACTTAAATGGTATAAGGCAAAAACTAATGACGAAAATGGTATGGCCAGGGTGGTTCTGCCTATGGCATTGCCGTGAACACCCTGGAATCTGCCAAATACAGTTAAAAAAATAGAAACAGTAAAAAGTTGAAAAAAAAAGCTAAAGCAGAAAAAATATAAAAATATTGGTGAAGCCTCTGTCAGAGGCGGCACCAGTTGCTGACATGGCACAGGCGGCACCCAACCCCGAAACCCCTAATTAAACCCTCAGTGTTAAGACGAAGCCACACAGCAGAAAAAAAATTGCAAAAGAAGGGAGGGAGAAGAGAAGAGAAGAAAGAAAAAAATTTCCAGTAAAAAAAAGAAGATTACAGAAGAAGAGAGGGAGAAGAGAAGAAATAAAAGGTATCTTCTTTTTATGTTATTTTTAAATAGAATAGATTATGATAAGAAAAAATATTTTGTTTGTATTATATAGTTTGTTTAGTGTTTTTTTTATGTTTTGTTTTAAAAGTTATTTTGTTTATTGTGATTTTTTAGTAAGTTTTGTATTTAGATTAATTATGTATTTATTGTGAATGTTATGTTTTATTTTAATATATTTGAAAGTTTTTATATTAATAAAACTATAATAAAGTAATTGTTAATTAGTGATAACAACTGAAAATAATTATGTTATACATATTGTTAGAAATGGCAACACATTTGATATTGCTTGATGAGATAATAACTTTAGCACAAAGGGAGAAAGTTGATAAGATGATGAGAGAAGTGCAAGATTACAGAATGAAACCAGAAGAAGACATTGTTCAACACCTTATTACCGTAAATCAAAAGATGCAAAAAGTGTTGTGGAAGGGTCATGAAATGATTAGAAATAATAAAGGGCAATACTTAACCCTTAGAGGGACATTAATTGAACGGAAGCATCAAATCATTTTAGACGAACTTTGGAAGACATCGGTACCACAAACCTATTGGAATCTAGTTATAAACATCGCGAAGTTTATAATCTCTTATGAAGCAAGGAAAATAGTGAGATAGTATAGGTTCACGAAAGTTGACTGGGAAGCAAAATGTGTTTGACAAACCATGGATGGATAAATTAGTTGTTAGGAAATTACCAAGAGAACTTATATATTCAATACCCATTATAAAGATTGAAGAGCCAGAAGATCCCGAGGAATTTTCAAATTGGATTGTAGAAGATGGATATGAAGAGAATCAAGAATTTTTAAATTGGATTGTAGAGAATTTCCCAGATGAAGAAACAAGATCGGAGATGGAAGAAAACGTAGAACTAAATTTAAGTGGTTAAATGTAAAGATAAATGTTGTTCATTTACAAAATGTGAACTGAAAAAGTCTGAGCTTATGAATGAAAAAAAATGCATATTGATTAATTAAGTTTTTATTTAAGTAATTTATTTGCTGTTCAAAATTGTTTTGAGAAATTTTGTTTATTTTTTAACAGATTGAGTACTGAAGATGGATAATCAGTTTTTCGTATGCGTTTATTTCGATCGAATCATATTGACTACAACCGTTGGATGCATATTTGAATGTCGGCAACAAATAGAAATGAGACTTAATAGAAATGTCTCGTTGGATGATATGAAGGGAAAGATTAACGCAAAAATTGTTAGACGTTGTGGGAGAAGAATCTCGAAACTTTTCTACAAGTTTCCAATTTTGACAGATCCTATAAAATTCACCGAAATGGAACTTGTAGACGACGAAGACGTGGAGACAATGATCGCTCTTTACTGTGGAAATGAGAGTGACAAAAATGCACTGATTCACTTATTTGCTGAGTTAGCCGATATGGAGCAAAATGAAAATCTAACTGCATATGATGAAGAACATGAAGCTCAAGAACCATGCATGGTGGCTCCAATATCGTACATTGATAGTGAATCAACTATACGTGGGATCGATATCGATCTTAATGTTACACTCGATATTGATGTGGTTGGTGATGATGGATACGATAGTAGTGATCCTTGTGATCAAGAGGTCGATATTGATAGTGATCCTGATGCGGACGATGTGCCCGATGATATTAACAATGAAGACATGAACGATGATGGAAAAATTAACACGTCTTTGGTCAATAACTAGATACGACGTATTGTGATACACAATAATCCTGGGCCACACATGTCGCTCATAGACCCCGACGCGGCGCATGCAGCTGAGTTCCCCTAGTACCCTGAAATACTTCCTGCTCACTGGCTGGCCGTAAATTTCGATCCTGAGGAGTTGTTCGTAGGCCAGAGATTCGAAAGTAAAGAAGAGTGTGTATTTTCTATTGAGCGGCATAGCATGAATATATCAGTGGATTACAAAGTTGCAGTGTCTAAACCAACATTATATATTGGGGAATGTTGGAAGTCAGCGGAAGGCTACAATTGGTGGGTACGAGCTGTATTTATCCAAAATTCTTAGATGTGGGAGATACGCAAATTTTTTGGGCCTCACACATGTACATCAACACGTATGATAGATGATCATCGAAAAATTGATTCCAAAACTATCTGTACGTATTTCATGCCAATGGTGAAGGACATGCCGACCATTAAAGTTTTGATACTGATAGCCAAAATGCAGGCACGATTTCAGTATGGAGTATCATATCGAAAGACGTAGATAGCTAAACAGATGGCAATAGAGCAATTGTATAGGGATTTCGATGCATCGTATAACGAGCTACAAGGATAGATAGTAGCTATATGGGAGTACGTACAGGGGACTGTTATTAAGTTACAAACAAGACCTTATTATGGCCCAAATGACCAACTACAGCCGGGAAAAAGAATTTTCCATCGAATGTTCTGGACGTTTGATCCATGTGTGCGCGTATTTCCCCACTACAAGCCGTTTGTACAAGTAGATGGGACCTGGCTATATGGAAAATATACACAGATCTTACTTCTTGCGGTTGCGGGACCTGGCTATATGGAAAATATACACAGATTTTACTTCTTACGGTTGCTCAAGACGGCAACAAGAACGTGCTCCCGATAGCATTTGCCATCGTAGATAAGGAGAACATGGAATCGTGGGAATTCTTCCTTACCAACCTGCGGAGGTATGTTATTAGCAATGATAATATTTGCATCATCTCCGATAGAGGGAAAGGATTAATTGCTGCCATTAGGCGTTTCGGTGTACCATGGAGATCCGTTTACTGCATCCGATATATCGCGGCTAACTTCTATAGAGATTATAAGAGTGCAGACTGGAAGAGACAAGCTGTGAAAATGGGTAAATGGTTACCTTATCTTCTAAATACAAGTTTTAATGCTTTAGGGCAGTATTGTAACTTATCTTTTCCTAATACATATACAACGCAAGAGCTAGAGCCATACATTTTCTACCAAAAAATGGCTCGACTTGAGAGTGACATGGAGGGTTAAACAAATACATCTTTCTGATAGTGGTTGGGTACTACGAAGCCATGACAATAGGCTTAAATTTTTTACGAGGGATTTCGTTATGGTCAGATGACCACAAACTTAGTGGAGGGGGTCAACGCTGTGTTGTTGAAAACACGACATCTTCTGATTTCATCTGTCTTCTCGGTTATATTCTACAGGTTGGCTACCTTGATACCAAGAATAGGTCAGCAACAAGTCAACCAGATGGAAGCGGGACACATGTTTGTCGAAACTGTCAGGGATGCAATGCTTGCAAACCATCGAATGGAGAGGTTGATAAATGTAGAAATATATTCATGACGCCTGGAAACGTTTCATGTTACGGAGAGCATTGGTCATCGACCCGGCATACCACCTAGGTCTTATGGAGTTGATCTTCGGAACAGACGGGGCGATTGCAGGAAATTCCAAACACTTCATTATCCATATGTGCATGTCGTGGCAGCGTGTGCTAAAGCGAACCTTAATGTTGAATAATTTTTCGATGATATGTACACACTCGAGCATACGTTATGTGTGTGGGAAAATGAGTTCCTCGTCCTACCTGACCTGTCTACGTGGGAAGTGCCTCCGACGACTTTCGAGCTTGTCCCAAACAGAGGGCTACGCAGGAATTCGAAAGGTTGTCCACAATCATCTAGAATCCGTAATGAAATGGACATTATGGAGAAATCCGAGAGGTCGCGTTGTGGATTATGCAGGTTATCTGGTCATAATCGGAGTAAATCCGCAGCGAAACTATCATGTTGGCCAATCGTCACGATCGAGTAGGAATTGAGCTTATGTTGTAATGTATTTAATTTATATAAAGAAATTATATTGCAAAGTTTGTTCCAATTAGATTAATGTTGTAATGTATTTAATTTATATTACAAGGCTAAGTTTATTTCAAGTTTTAGTGTTTTAATGTTCAAAATGTCCAAATTAATCTAATTTACGTTATGGTCAAATTTTGTTCCACTTTTTAAAGTTCCAATTAATCTTATTAAATATATACTAAAAAATAAAAACTTTTTAATATCAAAACCCAAGAAACCCCTAAAATTGACGGTTCGATGGTGTGGTCCTCGGGGTATATTTCTGCGGAGGTCAATGTTCATGTTGTGGGTGATTGCAACCACCAACTTCCTCTTCAATCGTAGGTGAGGGTGTCTGATACATGGAAGAAAAATCATATGGCTCGAATGACATCGATGAACTTGAGCCGGGAGGAGTGCCATGCTGTGGTGGATACAACCCAAGGGGAATGGAGTACTACGGTGGATACGGGCCGGGGGTAGTGCTATACTGCGGTGGATATGGGCCGGGAGAAGTGTTGTGCTGCGGTGGATACAACCCAAAGATATCAAATCCGTAATGGTATCCACTCCCTGACGAGCCTGGGAAATAGTCATGAGCTGGCAAATCAGGATGATAAGAAGTATCAGCCGAATGTGAATGAGATCGTTCGGACTTAGACTCGGGATCTGGCTATGGATCGGGCTCTATATCTGCCACTGGCTCGTATGCCTCATGTTGCTGCACGCGCGGGGGGACTACAGTCGACTGCCCACTAAGTAAATATGGTTTCCCCATACTAGAGTACCATTGTATGTACTCTAACAATGGTTGCGAATCGAAAGACATATCCATCTGAGGTCTTCGACCAATCCAATTATCCCACACCGTAACAAATTTTTCGGTGTACAACCCCCAATGCATTCCATGTTTCCCTCTCTTGTTGATGTCGTGAACCTTCCCCACCTGCATTGGCGGATCCGGGATATACTGGATGCAACCAAACTGTCGTAATACTCGATTCCTGTGGTACTACTCGACTACATTGAAACTGATAATTGGTGCGTTAGTGCACCATAATTGAGAATAAACGTAGGCAGACGAGGGTATAATAGCCGCAATTTCTGGCCTACGATATGACATCCATATAAACTGCACGATTAATACCATGGCTAAAATTTAACACGGTTCACGTAAAATATACAAAGTAATTACATGTCACGAATATTTAAATACCTTACCCCTTTCCCGGCATGTTGTTCAATCATCAAACGATATATCGGGATAGTGTACGACCTCCTGATACCCGGTTAAATACTCCATCTACGAAAACAATTTTTTTAAGTAAATATAGTATCGTTAGAATAGTATCATCATAAAGAAATTGTCAATTAATAACAAGTTAAATTTTATCACCTGTTAACTAGTGGAAATTCGTATGGTTGGTGACTAACCGATGCCAAGAATGGCATCCGATAAAGAGCCCATGACTGCAATAATACAAGGAATCCGCCTATGTCTACGACATCAGGCTTTGTCGTCCGACAAAGCTCACGATACAACATAACTAGAACTGCGGAACCCCAACTATACAAACGAACATTACGCAAATCAGCTAATAGAGGTAAATACTGGAGATGAACCTTGTTGTTGTTCGAATTGGGCATCAGTACACCCCCTATAAAGTGCATAATGTACGCTCGAGCTGCGCACATCAACTCTTCTTCAGTGGCATTAACCGATAAATGCTCAAAATTTGCTTTCAGCCATGTAAATTTCAACTCCGAAAAACTAGACTCATTATCGCCGGGCGAGGCTCCTAGTAGGCTATAACAAAGTGCAGCTAGCTCAGTTATCGTACTTACGCCCGTGACGACATTCCCATCGATTGGGAGCCCAAAGTGCAATGCAACATCCTTCAGCGTGACAGTGCACTCCCCACACGGCAAATGAAAAGTATGGGTCGCGCCAACGCTCGACCAATGCGGATATTAAATCGTACCGCAAATCAAACTTCCGGGTCAATGCTGCTGACCCAAATCCAGCTAGCTCCAAGTAGGGCATCAGTCGTGCATCCGGGGAATATCCTAAACCATTCACCCGGCCCCTTAATTCGCGGTACGAGTCCTGGCAGTGTTAAATTACAGAAAATAGTTATAATTACATAATTTATTTCCTTAAATTATGTAGATCTTGTTTTAATGGAACCTGTGATTAACAAATAACAATATTTTACCATATTATTAACTATGTCACATATGTGAGGAAGATCCTTATTGATCAATGAGGCCATTGTGATGCCTGCAATTTCAAAATAAATTTCGGTTATTAATTTTAATGTTTGATGGATTTTAAATATTTATTAGAATAACTATATTTTATATATTGCTTTTAGTTACAAAAAAATAACAAACAGTTTTTTCGACAACATATTTTTTGCTATACTACATTAAAAAAATAAATATATCCAACTCAAATACAAATATTTTTATTATAATTTAAAATATTTAATAAGTAAAATATTTTGGTTTAAAATATAATATATTTAATACACCCGGCATATAGTTCAATATATTTTAATTTAATTTAATTTTTATTTAATAATAATTTGAGTGATGCAATAATAATTAAAAAACACATGATAAGTTGTTCAATATTATTTTAAAATATATTATAATATGTAATTAATTAAATTCATTGGGAAATAAAAAAAATTCTTATTTTTAAAATTTTTAAAATTTTCGGATCTTATTTTTTAAAATATATTATTTTCGTATTTTATTTTTATATTATTTTAGTACATAATGTTTCAAATGTATTATTTTAGTGTTTTTTATATTAATTTAGTAAATAACCCTGATTTTGGCCCTTTGTTTGTATTTTTAAAATTTTCGAATTTTATTTTTTAAAATATACTATTTCCGTATTTTATTTTTTTATCTTATTTTATTAAATAATGTTTCAAATGTATATTTTAGTATTTTTTAAATAACCCTAATTTTGGCTCTTTGTATATTTTAAATTTTAAGATTTTATTTTTAAAAATATACTATTTTCGTATTTTTTATATTAATTTAGTACATAATGTTTCAAATGTATTATTTTAGTTTTTTTATATTAATTTAGTAAATAACCCTGATTTTGGCCATTTGTTTGTATTTTTAAAATTTTCAGATTTTATTTTTTAAAATATACTATTTTCTTATTTTATTTTTTTATCTTATTTTAGTACATAATGTTTCAAATATATTATTTTAGTGTTTTTTAAATAACCCTGATTTTGTCCATTTGTTTGTAATTTTAAAATTTTTGGATTTTATTTTTTAAAATATATTATTTTTGTATTTTATTTTTTATATTATTTTAGTACATAATGTTTTCAAATGTATTGTTTTAGTGTTTTTTTATATTAATTTAGTAAATAACCCTGATTTTGGCCCTTTGTTTGTATTTTTAAAATTTTTGGATTTTATTTTTATATTATTTTAGTACAAAATGTTTCAAATGTATTATTTTAGTGTTTTTTATATTAATTTAGTAAATAACCCTAATTTTGTCCCTTTGTTTGTACTTTTAAAAATTTTAGATTTTATTTTTTAAAATATACTATTTTCGTATTTTATTTTTATATTATTTTAAAAAAAAACCCGCCAGCACCACTTTCCCCAAAAATTTTATTTTTTTCATATTTTATTTCTTTTCGTATTTTATTTTTTCATTAAGATATTTTTTTAATATTTTATTTTTATACTATTTTTGTAAAATAATATAAAACCCCATCACATAAAAAATAAAAAATTAAAATAATCAGAATATAACATGCCAAAGAAATTTTATAAAAAATACATCTAATCAACTTAAAACACAATTAACAAATAAATTACATAAAATAATAATAATAAAACATTCTTTACACATAACATATATAGGCTTTTCTACTTCAATAAAAATTAAAAGTAAATTAGGAATGAATGAAAATATAAAATAAATACAAACATACCTTAATATCTCTTTTTAACCAATAACAACTTGCAAAAAAATAAATTTATAAATTAAATCTAAATTAAATCAAAATCAATCAATAATAATAATAAAACCTAAAATAAATAAATTACTTACTTAAAAAAATTTACCCTTTTTTTTCCTTCTTTATCCTTCCCTCCCTCTTCTTCTCCTTCTCTTTTTCTTTTTCTTTTTTCTTCCCTCACCAATGCTGCCTGCTTCTCCTTCTTCTCCTTCTCTACTTTTCTTCTTCTTCTTTTCTTCTTCTCTTCTTTCTTTTCTTCTTCTCCTTCTTTCTTCCCAAAATGAGGTAGGGGACCATAATATATGATCCCAAACACAGAAAAAACCAAAATGCTCGTGTATAAGAGGTCTTCTCCACAGTGCCGCCTCTGGCACTGGCACCATCGGTGCCGCCTGTGGCAAGCCCACCACCAGTGCCCTTCAGCATTTTTTTCTGCTTCAGCTTTTTTTTAGCTTTTTATTGTTTCTATTTTTTTTAACTGTATTTGGCAGATTCCAGGGTGGTCACACCACTGCCATAGGCGGCACCACCCTGGCCATATCATTTTCGTCATTAGTTTTTGTCTTATACCATTTAAGTATTTTTTTTATCCTATATTAGTAAAAAACTCACAATATATATATATATAAACGCTGCCTTTCATTATTTTTTATACAATATTAAAGACGCAGGATAAAAATCAAATGAGTATCTGACAAAAACTTTAACATAGCTAATCAATAATATTTTTTTAACCAGGAAAACAGTAAAAATATTATTGAATAAAATTGATTTAGATGAATTAAAAAGACATTAAAATGGCAAAGCTGGCAACGCTAGCTTATAATTGAGGTGATAGAAAGGGGTTGGTTTATTGAGTCTAGTCTAATGGTGTCTATAAATGAGCGGTGTGTTTATTTTCGATAAGGCTAAAAATAATGATGATGGTGAAATTAGTTACTGTAATTATAAGATAAAAGATTTTACCGCAATACATGTACCGCCCATCTAAAGGCACTTTAACTCATTTATACTTTTATTTAAAGCTAAGTTCCTGTAATCTAACTTAAAGTTAAAGGACTTGAGTATCGTGATTTCGAAGTGAGAATATAGTTGAGTTAGTATAATCTAATTTATAATTAAATTTAATAATTATTATAGTATTTTTATAATTTGTTTGTTCTTTATTATTTTAATTAAAATTTATTGAATATACAAAAATAAATAGAATAATAAGTAATTAATAGAGGATAAAGTTGTTTATTTTATTTACAATACATATAATAAATAAACTTTACGAAGGTTACTGCATTTTCTATCAAATCTTGGGATAAGTGGGAATTTTTCAAACCTAAAAGTAAGTGATTTTCTTTTTAAATTTGAGTGCTTTTGTCAAAAATAAAATACATAATTTGTTATTAAAATTAATTTAATTTAAAAAATCAAAATATCACTTAAATTAGTCAAATTAAAGACTAATCAAAATACCAGTTCGATTAGAGAAATTAAATTGATCAACTCAAAAATTAATATAAATTAATTGAATCAAACTAAAAAATTGATTTACTTTTAAAAATATTTAAAAAATCGTTTAAAAAACATATATATATATATTATGTCACAAGAACATAGTGACCTTACTATAACCAAAAAATATAGTGACCTTACTATAGGGATTATTTTGTTTAATAAAAGTCAAATTTAAAGATTAATTTAGACAAAAAAATTTATGCCCTATATAAAACCAATTGTCATTGCACTAACCCATTTCTTTCATTTTTTTTTTCTCTTTCTTTTCCAATCATCCCTCTCTTCCCTTTCTACTCTAGCTCAGCTAGAGGTGTTAATGGGTCATGTCAAGTCTAAATAAAATTTTAGACCCAATTGATAGATCTAGACTCAGTTCAACTCAAAAAATGAGTTTAAATTTTTTTTAAACTCACCTCTTTTATTCAAAATTTAAAAATTAAATTACTTAGTAAATGAATTATTTCTCGTTAAACTATGATATAAAAACTCACCCACTCGGCAGTTCAACCCTAATATATGTACATCAAAATCAATTTTAAGCATGCAACAATGATGTAATATGACGCAGCTCAAAAGTCAGACAAAGAACAGTTAAAATAGTGGATTTTTACACAGCTAAAACAGAGAAAGCTTTGATATGAAGCAGAAAATGAAAAACCCTCCAAGCTGGACTACGTTTATGATCATGCACATGCTTCATATCACTGCAGCAAAAACTGATGAACCAGACATTATCTAAAAGAATAGTACTTGCACATCAGTAAAATCCTAACTGCGTGCTAGCCCATTGCAACTCCTGAGCCTAATTCATAACCTGTCACCTGCCATATTGTTCTTGATTAAGCACACTCAAAAAAAAATATGGTTCCTTGTCTCCATTTCCACAACACATTCAAGCAACCGGTCCTTTGTTGGTAACCTATTTAGAATTGTCGTCCAAGCAACCTTTAAATGCTTAAGGATGTAAAGTGGAAGCCAGATTAACTTACTGCACAAAACTTTCCGAGCTTTGCCTTAATTCATTCCATACCTTACCAACTGAATAATGCCTTTCTATGTTTCCATTCCCTATTCACATATAATTATAATATTTAAATAAAATATTATTTAATTTTCTATCGAATTAATACGAATTTAAAAATGTTGAACAGGTCTAAGCTGAGCCAAGTAAAACAACCCCCACTCAGAAAAGAAGAAAAAGAAAAAGAAAACATATGCGTTAGCCTTAAACCTAGGGCCAAAGTCAAAAATCTTTTTTGAAAGGGGCGAAATTAAATTCAAAATTTTTTAAGTACTAAAATATATATAAATGTATATATAAATAATAAAAATGATTAAAATAAAAAGAAAGTATAAAAAATCAAATATAAAATATATATACAAAATAATTAAATGTATAAAATTTAGAAAAGTATAGGGGCATTGTTGTTCAGTTAGTCTTAAGGCCAATAGAAATTCATATTGACTTTACTGCATTGTTCAACGCTTAAATATACTTTGATTTTTTTCCCAGAAAACAATAGTTAAAGAGCAAAGATTACAGAAATCCAATTTCAACCAATCCTTTTAATGCTTTAACCCACCATCATCATATTCATCACCTTTTATGTATAATTTTATGTAATTTATATTTTATATATTTTTCTATTTTTTTATATATTTAATTATTTTTTATATATGTTTTAAATTTTTATATATGATTTTGTATACTTTCTTTTCTTTTTAATAATTTATATCATGTTTAGATTTAATAAATTTTCTTCTTTTTTATATATTTAATTATTTCAAATATTTTTTCTCATTATTTCTATTTTGTATAATTTCTTCCATTTTTATAATTGACATATACTTTTTAGATTATATATTTTTGAATTTTTTAATATTTTATTTCCTTTTTTTTACAATTTTTTATGGTTTATACATATTTTATCAAAGAAAAATGATATATTTTATAAAGGAATGTCAAGTGGCACTCTTTCATTGGTCACAACATGCCAAATGGCACTTTTTCATTGGCCAATCTACCTAATAGTCTTTTCTTAACATTTGTTAAATGAGGGTAAAAAAAAACATAACTTTGGCATACTTTAGGTACCAATATGGGATAAAAAAAGTTTAGGTATCAAAGTGAGAAAATAAGTATACTTCAAGGGTTAAATCGTGAATTAAGGCTTAAAATAATAGAAAATACAAATTTTAAAATGTAATATATATAATAAAATTATATAAATAATTTAATATTTGTAAAAAATTATTTTCACTCTGACTAACATAATTTTAGAGGAAAAATAGAGAAAATCGGTTCAATCATCAATTCAATGAATCTTTTAGTTCGATTCAATAGGTTCGCAAATTAACAAATTGAATCCTTTCTTCTGAATCAATACCCTAATAGGTTCTAGATCCCACTTCTTAAAAAATATTTCTAAAATTATGCTAGTCAAAGTGAAAATCATTTTTTACAAATATTAAATTTTATATAATTTTATTATATATTATTTTTAAAATTTGTATTTTTTATTGTTTTTAATGAGGTTTAGTTAATTCCTAACACTAACTTCATAGAAATATAAACAAAAAAGGTTATGTACTGAATTGGATAATTTCAATCATAAATAAAACAATTAAGAGATGCGGAATACCTCTATTTTAAAAGTTGAAAGCTATGGTTAGGAAATTTGAGGAACAATTTGATAGAATTTGTAAATGTGAAGTGTTAAATTTATTGAATTATTTAAAATTAGGATAAATTTGATAGAATATGTAAGTATTGAGGACTAAATGTGTTATTGTACTAGTTACAAAAAGGCTTTTCATTATCAATTTAATGGAGAGTGAGTAAAACAGGAACAAATTCAAATTTTTGTACCCAAATTAAAAATTTTTAAAGTTAAGTAACAAAAATAGGAACACGAGTATAGTTGAGGAATCATTTATATAATTTACCTTAATTATTTTTATTTTTAATAATTTTTAAAATTTAATTAATTTATGGATGGTTTGTTCTAATATATAGTAT
This sequence comes from Gossypium hirsutum, assembly GCF_007990345.1. NCBI lineage: Eukaryota > Viridiplantae > Streptophyta > Magnoliopsida > Malvales > Malvaceae > Gossypium > Gossypium hirsutum. The sequence continues at coordinate 16,791,166 of NC_053425.1, forward strand.
CTTTTATACAAATCCTATTTTGATATAGTCAATCAATTTTGATAATGTTAAACACATTATTATTATTATTATTATTATTATTTTGGTGATAATGTTAAACACATTATTAATATGTGACATGATGATAATATGAAAATTAATTAAAATATGATCGAAAATTTATATAAAAACATCACTTCGTGACTATTATTAGTAATACAATTATGGTAAAAAAAATATGCTGAGATATGACACAAATTTGACTACTATTTTAATATTGTAGATTAGATTTGGCAATTTCTTGTAGATAACAATATAACATTACACGGAAAAATTGATTAATTAATTAGAAAACAATATAAAAATAATATCAACACGTAAAAATGTAATTATATAAAATTTCAATATTATATAAATAAATATGCGTACATTTCTCAATTTTTTTCCTTTTTCTTTTCATCTTTCTTTTACCCCAATTACCCTTCACATCCTAATTTATGTCTAGGATTACTTGTCCACTAAAGCATCCCTCACTAATTGAAATTGAGAAACCTCATCACTTGGGATGACTTTTAATGTTAGTTATAGATAAGATTATTCATCATATTTAGATTTTACCATTTAATTTTAATTTACTAAAATTACAATGATAAAATAAAGGTTCAATGGTTGAAAAGGTCTTTGAATTTTTCAAAAAAAAAATCAATTTAGCTCTTACTATCTTTTTGGATTAAATTGAGCTTGAATTAATAAAATTGACCAAATAGGCCTTTTAACTAACATTAATCGTTACATCTATAACACAAAAACTCAGCCTGGATGTTATGATCGAATCTGGAGAAGTTACACTAACTCGTTTGAAAACCCATAAATCTAGTTTGAAGTCATAAGATAAAACAATGTCTAACTTGATAATTCATTTTCTAGATTTAGGGAGAAATCCTCATTAAAACCATTTATATTATTTTGGGTAACCACTTAAGTGATTTTTTTTCAATTTGTAGCGGAATTTATCTAAGTTAAGTTATTTTGTAAACCATGACATCGTCTTACAAAACAAATAATTTTACAGTTTAAGATATAATAATTACTAAATTCGATAAAGTAATTTAAAAACGAAAATTAAAGTCCGAAATCAACACAGTCCTAAAAACTCTGTTAAAACACAATCTTTTAAAGATCGTATTATTAATTAAACTAGTTCGAGTTCCCACAAGCTAACCGGTCCTAAGTTTGTTAGTTACCTGAAAGCAACAAATCATATATACATAAATTAACAAATACGTTTCAAGATACAAAATCAAATGTATTTTTCATAATTAGATACATATTCAGATGCATATTCAAATCCTACCCCCTTCCATTACAATCATCTCCGTCCATCCCCACACACCAAATAGGGTATCAAGTACCTATCCAACCCCACACACCATTAAATGAGCATATGTCACTTTTCAGAAAAATGTAGTTAAGCTACTAGAACAGATACGTGGTCAAGCTACCAAAACAGATATATGTGGTTTAAACCACCAGATCAGGCATATTATTAAACTGCCAACACTTCCTTCGCCAACTTATATTCCTACCCCAATGCTTATGCAGATACTAACAGATATCATATGCACATACATCATGCATGCTTTTCACATAAGACATATTATCAAAATTATCAAAATACAGATCAGATATATATATTTACATTTCACATAACATATCCACATTACATATAGTAGCATACTACTAGATATCATATTTTTCAAGTCCTATACATATAGTATGGACCCTACGGAATGGCTAAATACAAATCATACAACAATATGAGCCTAAGAAAAATTTTCAAAAAAATAGGGCCACACGCCCGTATAGTCCTCACGACCTAACACACGACCCAACACATGCCCATGTGGCCCACACGGCCAAATTGACCCAGACCATGTGAGCCATATGGCCATATGGCATCGACAATCCCTTTTTCCGCATCACACCATTAGTTATTTTTTGGATTTTTCGTTACACACATGACTGTTTTCCTATACAAATCCAACCACGCAAACTCCAAAACCTATAATCAGCATTTAAAATGCTTAAATTTGCAATGAAAACCCTAAAACTAAATCGATAATACGATAACAAACGCCAATCGATAAACCTTAACATCACCAAACAACCACTAACACAATATTTGATTACTTGCCCAAACCAAACAGTAACTTCCAACAGAAATTAATTCGCTGGAGGAACATTTGTCTCAAAATCTTCACCTAAAACAAAGATTTCACAATAATTAGACCCACGCCACAAAAATTAACCAATTCATCCTTTAAAAACCTTTCATAAAAATCCAGTAACAGAACACTTATGCTAGGTTGAACGGAATATTAACACCGCAAAGATAAGAAGAACAAAAGCGTGAAGAGAAACAAAGATAATAGCAACACGAAAAGGCACGAGAAAGAAGAAAGAAGAAAGAAGAAAAATTGAAACAAGAAAGAAAAAGAAAAAAAAACAGATGTGAAAAGATAGAACTAAATTGAACAACAAAAGTGGGGAAAAGTTTGGAAAAGTTTTAGGATAAAACTCAAAAATAAATTTTAAAAGAAAAACCTACCCACTTCCCCACAACAACACATTAAATCAGGTACCAAATCCTTAATAGATTCTCTTAAGAATACAAATTCTATTCAAACTCCTCCACATAGACAACACTACCAAGAAATAGCAAAAATAATTCTCACTTGCACATACAAGGATTCGAACAATAGGACAAAAGGGTAAGTTGACACCTTACCACTATATCAACAAGTTCATTCTATCATTAGTTGAGCGAAAATAATATTTTAGCCCAAAGTTCAAAGATAGAGGTTTGGACAAAAATTAACAAAATTCAAAAGGAAATGATTCAAACCCAGAACCTCGTACACTCAAACACAACCCTTAACCACTGAACCAAATTAAATTACTTTATAAATTCTAACAATTCAAAAACTTAAAATTTTAGGGCATTACAACTCTCCCCTTAAAATAAATTTCAACCTCAAAATTTACTTAACTCAAACAAATATGGGTATTGCTGTCTAATCGAGTCCTTAAGCTCCCAAGTTGCTTCCTCTGAACCATGATCCTGCCACAAAACCTTAACTAATGGAATGATCTTCCACCTTAAGACCTTCACCTCTCGATTCAGAATCTGTATTAGCTCTTCTTTAAATGTCAAATCTGGCCTTACCTTAATTTTCTCAACAGGCACAAAATGAGATGGATCAGACCAATATTGTCTTAACATAGGGACGTGGAAAACATCGTGTATATGATTTAATTAAGAAGGTAACTCTAACTGATAGGCGACCGACCGCACTCGTCTTAAAACCCGATAAGGCCTAATGGACCTTGGGCTCAACTTGCCCTTAAGTCTATGTCTCTCCTCTTCAGATTCGCATAAGACTTCTCTCTATCAGAAGTTGCCTTAAGACGACCTTGAATTAGTCTAACCAATATCTTTAGTCTCAAAAACCAAATTTGGACGCATAATCCTCCTCTTACCCAACTTAGTCCAACATAAGGGAGTACGACACTTACCACTATAAAGAGCCACATATAGTACTATCTGAATACTGGACTAGAAGCTATTATTATACGCGAACTTAGATAGTGGCAGAAACTCTTCCTAACTACCACAAAATTCGATAACATAACTCCGTATATCCTCTAACACCTGAATAACCCTTTCAAACTATCCATCAGTCTATGGATGGAATGCGGTATTGAAGTCTAACCGAGTACCCAAAGCCTCATGCAATTTCTTCCAAAATCGAGATGTAAATCTAGGGTCTTTATCAGATATAATCAATACCAGAACCCTATGGAGTCTAACAATCTAAAAAATGTACAACTTCGTTAGCTTCTGTAGAGAATAATCGGTCATAACCGAAAGAAAATGAGCAGACTTGGTCAACCGATCCACGATGACCCAAACATAATTTTTCTTAATGGGTGTCAAGGGTAACTCACTAACGAAGTCCATAGTTACCAATTCTCATTTACACAATAGAATCTTAACAAGTTGAACCAAACCTGAAGGTAGTTGGTGCTCAACCTTAACTTGTTGCTAGCACGTTAGGCAACGAAAAACAAAATCATCTACCTCGCATATCAAACTGGGCCACCAATACAATTCTCAAAGATCTCAATACATCTTATTCCCACCGAGTTACATAGCATAAGGGTTACTATTCGCTTTCCACAATATAGACTATCGTAACTCCGTGTCATTCAGTGTAACAACTTGTTTTTCAGTGGTGTCAGAAATAATGGTTTCAGGACCACAAATCCAATTAGTAAATTCATATAATTAATATTTAAATTATATGAGTCAATAATAATTTTATATTGAATTTTGACCTAGGGAATTTTAACTAATTGAATTAATAGTTAGTATAAGTGGTTCGATCCAAAAGGCAAGTGGTTATTGAAAATGAGGTATTAGGACCTCAATTCCATAATTTAGATCCATAAATATATTTTTAAATATTTATAGAGTCGTATTAAATGTGAATTGAAGTTTGGTCCAGTAATTTTGATGATTTATTGCTTAATTAAGGTAAAAGGATTAAATTGTAAAAGAGGTAAAAGTTAATCCTTATAGATTTAAAATAGTAAAGGGACCAAAATGGCAATTAAACCATGGTAAAAAAAGTCCAAGAGGTGGGTATGATTAAAGCTACTAACTTTTGGGCTATTTGCTCATTTAGTCCTAATTAGTTTAGGATTAAATTGAAAATAAGCTTGTTTAGTTAAAATTTAAAATAATTGAAGGACTAATTGTCTAATTAAACCCTATTTAAATGGTAATTAAACCATATAGAGTTTTAATGGACAAATTTGGACAAGATTAAATTAATTATTTAGTTATGGCTAAGGGTAAATTTGTAAATATTAAACTATAAGTTAAATTAAAAAATAAAATAAAAGAATTAAGACCTATCATCTTCAAATTTCTTTCGAGGAAATCCAAATAGTCATGGTTAGGGTTGGGAGACCTTCGGCCAAGCTTTGGTTTCATGATAGGTAAGTGAAATCTCACCCGATTTTAGTAATTTTTATGTTTTTGAGTTCGTATTAGCTTAATCTCGCTAACCCGAGTCTAATTTGCAAAACTGTCAAATATTTTGAATTATTCCATTGATGAGTTTAGTGTATTCTTGAAGTTTTATGAAGATTATTTAGCTTGGTTACTAGATAGGACTATTTTGTAAAGTAATTTTTGGTAATTTTAATGTTTAAGGACTAAATCGTCAAAGTGATAAAATTACAGGGAATTGTTGTGAAATAAAATAAATTATTAGCTATAGAGAGGCCATATATAGTTCGGCTAAACTTGATTTTATTTAATATTGGTTAAATTGCAAGTTTGAGCTTAATGACTAAATTACATAAAAGTGAAATATTGGGGGCAATTTCGTAGAAATGCCTTAAAGGACTTAATTGCATAAAATGAGTTAATTTTACTATTGGAATTAGTTAATTGATTGAAAATATTATTTTAGATCAACAACGAGTGGAAAACCGAGGAAAAGAGAAAATTATCGAATAGTCTTTCTACCTTAGTCATTGCTACAATTTAGTCAAGTAAGTTCGTTCAGGTTAATTTTAGTACATTTATATATGTATTATATGAACTTAATTGCATAATATTAGATTATATTGATTTGTGGATTTGGAAATGGAAATAATGAATTGAAAAGACGTCGATCACTGATTGAGATACTGTGAGCTGTTAGTGCAAATCAATCGTGTAAGTTCGTACATTTATTTATGCTTCTAATAATCCTTATATTCTTTGTTATATACTATTATTGAATGTTATATTATATACTAAAATGTATGTGCTTTCGAGCCATACATTCTAAATCTACTGAAATGTATGCGTTTTCGAGCCATACCTACTGAATCTACCGAAATGTATATGCTTTCGAGCCATTCCTATTGAATCTACCAAAAAGCATGTGCTTTCAAGCCATACCTATTGAATCTACTAAAGTATATGCGATTTTAAGCCATACCTACTGATTTTACTGAAAGTATGCCCTATCGAGCCATACCTACTAATTATATTAAAAGATGTACATATTGTTACTTCCTAGATGAAAGTTACGATTTACTGGAATTTCATTATTTGACTTTTAATTGATTACTATGTTTAGTTGGAATAACTTATCGATTTATTAAACGAACTTACTAAGCTTTATTCAAGCTTACTTGTCTTTGGATCTTTTTGTAGATTACGTGAAGATCGGATCAATATGAGAAATCACACTACTTGGGAATCTTTGGTAGACTTTGATTTTGGTTTGGTATATAGGCATGTAATAGGACCCTTTTGGATATGTTATACTAGTACTAAGTCTTGTGCAAGCTGTTACATTGAATTTGTGATGTTTTGTTGAATGACTTGTTGAAGTATGCATGTTATACCTTTAGTTGTATTTTGATGGTTAAGTATGAGATGAAAAGATACCATGTTGAGTTATGGTACATAATAAAATGAATGTAAGACATTGATGTGAAAATTATAACTTATATATACACAATCATGGAATAAATTGTTATGAAATGTATTGTGGTGTCAATGATGGCACATTGGTTACGCACTTAGGATTGATTATGTTTACATGATTTGAAGGTTATTGAAGGTGTTTGATGGCTTGAAAATGGCATCTTTGAATGTGTTTTAGGTACCTAAGTTTCTAGGTGAAAAATGAGCATAATTTGAGTCATTTTCAGAACACACAGCCTGGGACACGGGTTGTCACATGACCGTGTGTCACACACGGACAACCCACATAAGCATGAACCCAGAACGTGTTAAAGTTCAATATCCACACGGAGACATTGCCTGCGATACGACCATGTAACCCAACATTGAATTTTATACAGTCTAACACACGATTTACGACATTGCCGTGTGAGGGTATTTCGAATGTTACACAGGCTAGCACACGACTTGCGACAAGACCGTGTGGAGTTAATTCGAATGATACACAGTCTGTCACATGGTTGGCCACACGGACATGCTTCTACACCACATGGCCTGGGCTAAGTCACACGATCGTGTGACTCCTATTTTGAAAATTTACAAAATTTCCCCTGAATATTTTGATTTGTTTCAAATTGGTCCTTAATTGTACGGAAACTAATTTTAAGGCCTCATAGGTCCGATTTAGGACACATAAGTGCATTTTTACTTCGATCTGAATTATTACTTTAAAAAATATTTTTAATTATTCTAGTGAACTGATTGCTATTGTTACTAAATTATCTAAAATGCACATGATACTCTGTAACCCTATTTCGACAATGAAAGCAGTTATGGGTGTTACATTCGGCATACAAACCCAACATCTAAATCACAACACACCCGTATTATTAAACCCAAAATCAGAAGTTTTACTCTCTTCAACCTGCTAAACTTGAAGAACTAGTGAGTCATCCAATAATTTTTTACCCCAAATCTGATCAATCCAAGTCAGCTTAACTTGCAACTTGGCTAACAAACTACCATCCTCAAATAGACTTAGGCGGACAAACATCGCCCTCAAATCAAACATCGATCTCTGACTAAGAGCATCGACCACAACATTGGCCTTACTAAGATGATACTTAATGAAGCAGTTATAGTCCTTAAGCAACTCAATCTATCTACATTGCCTAAGATTCAACTCCCTCTGAGTAAGGAAGTACTTGAGGCTCTGGTGATCACACTAGATGATACACCTCTCATCATACATATAGTGCCTCTAGATTTTCAATATGAATACAATCAAACTTAACTCAAGATCATGCGTTGGATAGTTTCCATCATGCAGCTTAAGTTGTCTAGATGTGTAAGCCACCACTTTACCCTATTGCATCAACACACAACCCAAAATCATGTGAGACGCATCACTATACACTACAAACTCCTTACCAGATTTAGATTCTTTAGAACGGGTGCTTGAGTCAAAACAAACTTGAGCTTCTCAAAGCTCGATTCAATGAAGCTATGATAAGCGAGTACCTCTCCACAAATCTCTGATAGTAACCTGCTAAATCGAGAAAACTTTGAATCTCAAACACATTCCTAGACTATTTCCACTCAAAAACAATATCAATTTTTTTAGGGTCCACATGGATACCCTTGACAAAAATCACATGCCCTAGAAAAGTGACTTTCCTCAACTAGAATTCGCACTTGCTTAACTTGACATAATGTTTATTCTCACGAAGAATTTACAGAACCACTCTAAGATGCTCATCATGATCTACCTTAATCTTAGTGTACACCAAAATGTTTTTGATGAAAACCACGATAAACTGATCAATATATGGCTGAAAAACTAGGTTTATTAGATCTATTAACGCAGCTGGAGCATTCATCAAACCAAATGGCATGAAAAGGAACTCGTAATGCCCATAACGAGTCCTAAAAGTAGTCTTATGCACATTAGCCTCCTTTACTTTCAACTAATAATACCCAGGATGAAGATCAATCTTCAAGAAAATTGATGCCCAACAGAATTGATCAAACAGATCATCAATCCTCAAAATTGGGTATTTATTCTTTACCGTCAATTTATTCAACTACCGGTAACCCACACATATTCTCACCATCCTATCTTTCTTTTTAACAAAAAAAACTGGTGTTCCCCATGGAGACAAACTAGGTTTGATGAACCACCTATCGAGAAGTTCATGAAGCTGTACTTTCAATTCTTTCAACTCCTTCAATTCCATACAGTAAGGAGTGATGGACACCGAAGCTGTCCTAGATAATACCTCAATTTCGAACTCAACCTTCCTATTCGGTGGTAACCTAGACAATTCCTCAAGAAAGACATCTGAAAAATTTTCTAACTATCTGTATTCTCTCAACAGAAGATCCTACAATACTCATATCATGCACATATGCCAGAAATAATTCACACCCTTTTCAAACTAACTTTTCAGCTACTAGAGCGAAGATTACATTTGAGAGGTAATCTCGACGCTTACAATCCATTACTATCTCCACATCATCCTCAATTTTCAGAGTTACCCTATTAGTCGCACAGTCTAAACTAGCTCGGTGATCCACAAGTCAGTCCATACCCAGAATCAGATCAAACTTCCCAAATAGAAACTCCATCAGAGTAGATGAAAACACAACACCTTGGATTTTTAATGGACACCTCCTATACACTTTACTAACTTGTACAGACTAACCCAATGGACTAATCACAAAAATCCAACTAAAAATATTCTCGACAGAGATCCCTAAGTTACCATAAACCCCAATAAATATGTATGAACATGGATTGAATATCAATCAATGCAAAATAAGGGAGAAATGAGTAAAAAATGAACAGGCTATCACATCGATCGCATATCTTGTAACAACCCATTTTTAGTGGTGTTAGAAACAATGCTTTTGGGACCACAATTCTAAAAATTGAGTTATTATTTTAATATTTATTTAATGCCTACGTGATTATATTAAGGTCATATTAAAATTTTTTTAAGAAATTTTGATGTTTAAATGGTTAATGAGATAAAAAGGACTAAATTGTAAAAGGTATAAAAGTTGAATTCTATTAGTTAAAAGGGCTAAATGGCTTTTGAAAGGAAATTTAATGGACTTGAATGGTAATTATACCATGTTATATGTTAGTGTATGTGCATGGATAGGTTTTAATGAAATTTTGATAGTTTTTAAAGGTTAAAATTGTAATTGAATAAATAAAACCTAAACTAAAATAACACAAAAAGGATACCATCTTCTTTAGTTGTCTTCACCATTGAAATTTGAAGAAGGAATAGCCATTTTTAGGGTTTGAAGGTTTGATTGATATTCTCTTATCATTTAAGTGAATTCAAGCCCCGCTTTTAATGATTTTTATATTTTTGAGTTTATGTTAGCTTAATCTAGCTAGCACGGGGGTTAATTTGAAAATATTTTAAATGTTTAAGGACTTTTCATGGATTTTTTTAATGTGTTTTGATGTTAATTGATAGATTATTAATCTTTGTTATAAAATAAACATGTTTTGTTAAATGATTTTTTATGAATTTTGGAAATAGGGATTAAATTGTTAAAAGTATAAATCCATGGATTTTCTTGTGAATTTTTTATAATTATGGGTTATTTCAAGGTCCCTTGTAACATTAGTTAAGTTGGATTTAGGCTAAAATGAGTTATATTTAAGTTTTGAACTTAAGGACTAAATTGTGAAAAGTTAAAGTATTAGGGATAATTCATAATTTTGCATAAATATGAACTATGGATTAAATTGAATATTAGAAGTACTTAATTGAATGAAATTATTTATTTAGATTAAGATAAATGACAATTGGACTTAAATCGTGGAAAAACTAAAGCTTCGGATTAGTGTTCGATTTTACTTCTACGCCCTAGTTATCCAGGTAAGTTCTTTTGAATTATGATCGTTTTAATGTTAGTTAAATTGACTATTTGCTATATTGTTTCAATATAAATTAACCTATGTATAAATTAATCTATGCTATGATGTATTAACGGATAACGAGTCCCGTTTGAACCTTAAGAATTCTTAAGATACAAATGAAATGTCATTAGGGATTTCATGTTTTGGGTGCTGGTCTTGAATGTCCTACTGATGGCTGAGGTCCTACATTTGTTGCAGATTCTCCATAGCTCGTGTGAGTAGCATCATGTAGCTAATATTCTGACCCACAGGTCGTGTGAGCAGGCCCATTTCACAGGTCGTGTGAGCATTGATGTAAAAAAATATTACGGTTATATGGAAAGGCACACTATGTATGAGCATTCCCGAGTATCCAATGTAATTCTATATGGTTCAGTGGGTAAGAAAAGGAAATGAAATGGTAAGTATGCAAATGGAATAAATGATGAATTTAAAGAAAGTTTGATGAGTTAAATGTACACATACATATGGAAATCTACTTATCTTATGTTTTTTTTTTTATCATGGACAAGTATACTAACTTTTGAATTGATGATGTTTGTACAGGCTTATGCCAAACTTATGATTTTGGTTGATATTATACTTATTGTATAAATTGTACAAATAAAATGGTAAGTTATGTTTAAATTTATACGAGCTTACTAAGCACTCATTGCTTACGTAGTTACTTTCCTTTGTTTTATAGATAATCATAAGCTCAATCAATTTAAAGTCCGTCAGCCACCTATCACACTATCTAACAACCATTTTGGTAGTTCTTGAGTATTTTGGCCAAGGTTAAAACTGACATGTATAAGATCTTTGAAATGGATGTTTTAGTATGTTTAAACTTTTGAACTTATGTTTGGTTTGGTGAACTTTAATGCCTTACCAAGTTATGCCATATTGGTCATTTTTAAGTGCTTATAAATAAGGTTCTTTTGCTATATTTGTGATGACTTAGAAATGGTCAATTGCGGTAGAATCTAGTTGTTTAGTGAACTAGGTTGTGTGTTTGAGATAAGGTCAAATTGCTTTGTTTTGATTCATAATGTTTGATACAATTGTGGTGCCTTTGAATGACATATTGCTTTGATGAATTAGGATGTTTGAAAATGCATGTTTATGTATGTTTGAATGATGTTTAAGTCCCTTGAATGTATGCCCAAATGGTATGAATGGTTAGGTATGAATTAGAATTGAAATTACTTGTTTTTAGGTAAATTTTTGGGTTCACACGGCCTGGAAAACAGGCTGTCACATGGTCGTGTGACACACAAGGCCTGGCAACATGGCCGTGTGTCATTTGAAATGTCTTTGTGTTTCAAGTTAGTGAGTTGCACGGCCTGGCACACAGCCGTGTGTGGCAACTTAGGGAGTTACAATGCCTGTGACACAGCCTTGTGACCCTACTCAGTGAGTTACACGGGTGAGGACACGATCGTAAGTCCCTTTGTTCGAATGTTACACGGCTTGGGCTATATGACATGGCTTGGCCACATGGCCGTGTGACCCCTGTTTCCATATTTTTTCAACTTTTTCTTAAAATTTTTGTTTTATTTTGATTTAGTCCTAAATTGCTTCTAAGCTACTTTTACGGCCTCGAAGTCTCGATTTAGGGACAAAATGCATATGATTTTTTGGTTTATAATAAGTTCAATTTATTTAATGTTATGATGATAAATGTTTTTTGATTGATCAGTAACACTCTGTAACCCTAATCCGGTGACGAAGATAGGTTAGAGGTGTTACATCTCTGTCTTCACAGTGCCTCATCGTATACACCAACGTATGCTATCTCGCCTTAGTCTAATTAACATCTCTGCCCTGTGCTTTCTGCCCATGGCCAATACTATTGCTACCCTTAGCCTGACCACAACCCCTAGGTTGCTGTTAAACTGCTCTCTGTGGTTGAACCAAACTAGGAGTTGAAGCTTGCACCTGATCGACCCAATAGGGACAATCCTTAATATGGTGTTTCATAGGCCTGCATCTAAGACAAGCTTCCAACCTCCTCTAACACTCGTCTAGATGGGCGCCTACCACAATCCTCATATATTTGAATTCCTACAGTAGTTACCAGTTCTTCAAGCTACAGAGGCCTATCAAACCTGGTACGTTTCTTAGGCTGCTGAGCAGAACTAGAAGGACCTGAATCCCTCTAATTCTTATTCTAACCGCTCTCATTATCTTTCCTTTTGCGCTCAACACACTTAATTTCCTCAGTGATCTTAGTCTCCTCCACTAGTGTTTCAAAGACTCTCTTTTGCTGGAGAGCCACTAACACCTTTAAGTCATAGCGGAGTTCGTTCTCAAAATTGACACTCTTATCATAGTCTGTCACTACTAAACTCTGAGCATACCTACTCAACCTCAGAAATTCGGTCTTACACTCGGCCACAGTCCTATCACCCTGAATAAGCTCGATAAACTCTAACCTTTGAGCCTCAATATACCTCACCCCCCACAAACTTTTTCTAAAAGGTGCTTTGAAAGCAATCCCAAGTCAATCACTCAGGCTAGGTGCTTAGCTCAACCGATTGCCACCATTGATATAATTCATCGCGAAGTAAGGATACTGCACCATTCAGTTTCTACTCGGGGGTGAAGTTTAAATCATTCATTATTCTCTTGGTAGCCTCGAACCAGTACCTAGCCACCGGTTGGGTAATCCCACGACACCCCTAAATAACTCAACCCCATTAGACCGGAGTCGTCCAGTTACCGGCCCTCAACTAACAAATCTAGTTTGGGCCCCAGCGACCTTCTCCAGCACCATCAACATAGCTTAGGATATTGCTTCGTCCCCAACAGTCTAAAACTTAGTCTCAGCAGTAGGTGTCCCAATAGTCTCGCTCGTATCTAAATTGGGATGTGCCCATCGAAGATGGTTCAACTTGAGCCCCTCTTCAGCGCCCTCTGCGCTCACGGGTTCCACGCGTACTCATTATGCTAAGTTATCTACAATTCAGAATTTTATGTATTAGCTTAGGTTTATTATTGAAAACCATAAGTTTACAGTTTTATCAGAAGTTTTTACAGAGTTATTGCAATCTTTGGCTAAAGTAAAGTAATTCTAGTACTACAATGTTTTACTAAACTATCAAGTATAGCTAAGGTAAAAGGACTTACAATATCGGCACTAGAGACGCTAAAATTTCCATAAACTCATTTATCAGAATTACTCAAAAATATAAATTATTTAAAACACTTCTCATAAAAAATTTTGAATCAAAAAATCATAGTCCGAATTTTGAACCTAGGCTCTGATACCACTAAGTGAACACCCCAAACCCGACCTAAACATTATGACCAAATAATTATGACCAAATCTAGAGAAGTTACACCAACTCGTTTGAAAATCCAGAAATCCAAATTGAAGTTATAAGATAAAACAATATCTAACTTGATAATTCATTTTCCAAATTTAGGGAGAAATACTTATTAAAACCATTTATATTATTATGGGAAACCATTTAAGTGATTATTTCGATTTGCAGTGGAATTTTTCTAAGTTAAGTTATTTTGTAAACGGTGACTTTATCTTACAAAATAAATAATTTTACAGTTTAAGATATAATAATTAATAAATCCAATAAAATAATTTAAAAAATAAAATTAAAGTCCAAAATCAACACAGTCCTAGAAAGTCCCCTAAAACGCAATTTTTAAAGATCGTATTATCAATAAAACTAGTCTAAGTTCCCGTACACTGACCGGTCCTAAGTTTGCTAATTATTTGAGAGAAAAACAAACAAAAAGTGAGCTTACGAGCTCAGTATGTAACACATCCTAAGCAACACATCAAATATACATAAATTAACAAATATGTGTCTAGATGCATTAACAAATACATAATCAAATGGATTTTTCATAATCAGATACATATTCAAATGCATATTCAAATCCTACCCCCATTCGCTATACACCATCTTCATCCATTGCTACACACCAAATAGGATATAAAGTACCCATCCAACCCCACACACCATTTAGTGAGCGTATGTCACTTTTCAGAAAAATGCAGTCAAGCCACTAAAACAGATATATGTGGTTTAAACCACCAGATAAGGCAGATTATTAAACTGCCAACACTTCCTTCGTCAAAGCATATTCCCACCCCAATGCTCATGCAGATACTAACAGATATCATATGCACATTTATCATGCATGCTTTTCACATAAGATATGATATCAAAATTATCAAAATACAGATCATATATATTTACATTCCATATACCATATCCATATTACTTACAGTAGCATATTATTTTTTTTCAAGTCCTATTCATATAGTATGTACCCTATGAAATGGCTAAATACGAATCAAACAACAATACAGGCCTAAGCAAAATTTTCAAAAATTGGGCCCACACACCCATGTGGCCCATACGGCTCAATTGGCCCAACTGTGCAGTCCGCACGGCCTAACAAACGTCCCAAAACATGCCTGTGTGGCCCACACAACCTAATTGACCCAGACTATGCGGCCTACATAGTTTGGCACAGGGCCTATCATACGACTGTGTAGAGTCGACACTCTCCTTTTCAGTATCGCACCGTTCGTTTTTTCTCAGGTTTTTTGTTACGCACATGATTGTTTTCCTATACAATCCCGACCATATAGACTCTAAAACCTATAATCAAATGCTCAAATTTGTAATGAAACCTTAAAACAAGTAATAATTTGGTAACAAATGCTAATCCATAAATCTTAACATCACCAAACAACTAGCACAATATTTGATTACTTACCCAAACCAAACAACAACTTCCAATAGAAACTAATTTGTCGAAGGGACGTTTGTCTCAAGATCCTCACCTAAAACAAATATTTCATAATAATTAGACCCACACCACAAAAATTAACCAATCCATCCTTCAAAAACATTTCATAAAAATCCAATAATAGAACACTTACGCCAGGATAAATAGAAGATTAACACCGCGAAGATAAGAATAACAAAAGTGTAAAGAGAAACAAAGATAGTATCAATAAGAAAAGGCACAAGAAAGAAGAAAGAAAGAAAATTGAAAAAGAATGAAAGTGAAAAAAAGGGACGACAGAAGTGGGGAAAAGTTTGGGAAAAATTTTAGGATAAAACTCAAAAATAAATTTTAAAAGAAAAACCTACCCACTTCCCCAAAACAACCTACTAAATCAGGTACAAATTGTAACACTCCAAACCCAGCCCAGACGTTATAGTCGAATCTGGCGATGTCATATGGAAGTGCTTTCAAAAACTAAGTCGTTGTTAAGCCATTTTTGATATCTTATATTATCACTAAATCAAGTTATTTGTTTTGAAAACATTATCCATCTATTTACAAGTCGTTATAATTAGCAGAAGCTTTTAAAATGATTTATGTAGCAGTGAGTGTTTTGAAAGAAAACATTTGTAACTTTTGAAAACCCATGTTTCTCTAGCACTAGTGATTACGAATCATAAGCAACGATAAACAGGTCCCAAATTAAAATAAAAATCCATAAATGCCTTATTACAATAAAAATACCCCAAATAATAATACTTATAATTGAAATCAAATATGAAAATATATACGGTTGAGTGGCCACCTTTGAGTCCCTCGATGCACCGATCCACCTATGTCTATGGATTACCTACGCAGTGAAACAAAGGGGGTGAGTTTATGAAACTCAGTGAGTAATGCCCATGCAAAAAAGAAGAAGAAGATAGAATTAAGACAATTACAATCTGGGCATAAGCCCTTTTTCAGTAACAGTGTCAGTCTAGTTTGGGCCTTAGCTCGTCTCAGTACAGTAATAGTCACATATATGCAATCACAAGATTCCTACCCAACCAGCCTCTACACACCATCTCCGTCCAACTCTACACTCCATGTAGGGATATAATCAATCCACCCAACCCTACACTCTAAGTAATGCTGAATGCGGTACCATATAGTAATATGCAGCTGAGTTGCCAGTAAATCAGGCTTGCGGCCTAACAGTGCACTTTCTCCGCATAATATAACCCCCAACTCAATGCAGTGCAATATACAACATGTCATGCCAAATCATAGTATTATATATCCATTCAGAATAGTTTTAGCAGCATGCCTCATATACAATAATATAGATGTCTATATCATATAAGGGTATAACAGTCATTTCAGTCATTCCGGGGACTAAATACACTTACTGACCCTATAGTAGGTTCACAGTCGTCTCAGGCAACCTGTGCAACCTTGGCATCAAAACAGTAAAAAATGGACCTATAAGCCCATATCATTTGCCCAGGTAGGCCCACACGTCCGTGTCGCCCACAAGGCCCAAAAATGGCCTTAGCCGTGTGGATCACACAGCCTGGCCCAATAACCCCACATGCCCCCTTGGTTCACCCGTTTGGGCCCACACGTCCATGGGCCCACTCGTCCACGAATCGTACATGGCCTGCCTCGTCGATCACACGCCTGTGTTCGAATACACGGCTTGCCACACGGGTAGTTGCGAGGTTGTGCTAACACACACCTGATTTTGAAAAGTGCACACACCGCTCTTGAGCACTTCAAACCTATATTCAACCATAACACTCAATTAAACACATAACAACTGGATTAAAATAACCCCTCATCAAAACACCTATCCAAAGATCGATTGTCACTTGCCTTGATTGAACGACTGAGGCTTTGCACACTTAAACCGTTGTAAAAGACTAATCACTAGCTCCTTAGTGATTACCTGTATTCCAAACGAATCCTATTAACCATTATTCACACAAACAGTTTGAACCAACAAGTAACAAACTTACCGAAAGTGCACATCCAAGTATAGAAAAAGAAACTATTGGCTTACACCTAAAAAGAAGGCCAAAAGCACCACGATTCGACAGAGACAAAAGATGGAACAATCGCACCCCTAGCAATAGTCGGCAACTTAATCCACAAGTAAGAAAAAAGAAATCAAAGACAGCGATTGTAGGTAGAAAAATCAGCAGCAAAAGGGAGGTGTTTGGTGCAACAACTACTACAGCAGAGAGAGAGGAAGCCACTGTTGCACCAAAATTGATTGGTTAAAGAACAAAAAGAACAACGAGAAGAGGCAAGGTTCAGCAACAAGAAAAGAAGTCGACAGCTAGAAAATTAAAGGATGCAAAACGGCAGGAAGCAAACAAGATGAAAAGAGAGAAAATTGCTAAAAACTGAAAGAATTGAGAGAGGGAGAGAAAGAGTATTTGACCAAAGAAAATAGGAAAAGGACATCTGTTAGAGGAGTAGAGGAAGAAGAGAAAATCAATAAGTAAGGAAAACCTGTAGGGAAGAGCAAAGTCAAAATAGACGAAAAAGAAAGATACTCGAATGATACCTTAGCAATATTCAGCCTCCAAGAAGTGAAAAATATTGATAGAAACCGAAAATGGAGAGAAATAACATCCAAAGACAAACTCTTGATAGACCAGAGTTCAAATTCATCACCAACTCTCTCAACCACCTAATTTAAATTCCACTACAACTCTTCAGTAGTTCGGTTTGGCTAAAACACCCATACGGCACCTAACAACAAAATAAAACACTCCATTGCGCATACCAAGACTCAAACTTCAGACCTCAGGTAACAATAACACGCCACTCATCCCCTAGACCAGTAGGCCCATTCTGACATATTATACCCACATTTATTTATAAACCTACTGACTAGAGACAGGGGTTTATTCAATTAAAACAAAACTTTTGCACAAGCCAAGGCTTGAACCTAAGACTTCTCAGACTCTTTCGAGGACACTTAACCACTGAAGCAGACATTTACTTTTGTAACACAAACATACAAAAATAAATATTAAGGTTTTTTGGGGTGTTACAACTCTACCCCTTAAAAAAAATTCGGCCTTGAAATTTTACCTGATCAAAACAGATGAAGATACTGTTGTCGCATTACATCCTCAGGCTCTCACGTGGCCTCCTCAGAGCTGTGATTACGCTAAAGAACCTTAACTAGTGGGATAGGCTTTCTCCTTAAAACCCTGACATCACGTTCTAATATCTGAACCGACTTCTCTTCAAAGGTCAAATCTGGCCTCACCTCAATCTCTTCAACCGAAATAATATGTGCAGGATCAGAGCGGTAACGCCTTAACATAGAAACATGGAACACATTGTGAATTCGATCTAACTTTAGGGGTAACTCTAACTGATAGGAAATCAGTACACGTTTCAGTATGCGGTAAGGACCAATAAACCTACAGTTCGACTTGCCCTTACGTCCAAACCTCAGTACCTTCTTCCATGGTGAGACTTTGAAAAAAATGAAGTCCCCCACAGAATATTCAATCTCTCTACGCTTCAGATCTGCATATGATTTTTTCTGTCTGATGCCACTTTCAGTCGATCCCAAATCAGTCTAATTTTATCCTCAATAATCAGGGCCCAGAACACACCGCTCGCCTAACTCATTCAAACACGAAGGCGTGCTATACCTACGACCATATAATGCCTCATAAGGTGACATCTGTATCCTAGACTGATAGTTATTGTTATAAGCAAACTCTACTAGCAACAAGTAATCCTCCCAATTGCCTCGGAAATCAATCACACAACTCCTTAATATCTCCTCCAGTATCTGAATCACCCTCTCTGACTGACTATTTGTCTGAGGATAGAATACAGTACGGGCGTGCAACACGCCCGTGTGGAAGAACCGTGGGTGAACCTTGTAAAACAGCACGGGTGTGCGACACGCCCGTGTCTAGCACCCGTGGTCGAACCTGTTAGATTGACACGGACGTAGGTCTACATACACGGGTGTAGGAGAAGCGAACAACGCCAGACACGGTCATGCGACACGGCCGTGTGCACCCACATGCCCAAGGAACACGAGCTTGTACTAAATGTTAGACGCGCCCAAATTCAAAATTCACGAATCACACGGGTTGAAATTAGGGAACACGGGCGTGTTACCTAACCGTGTGCCCCAAAATCTATAAATACCCTGCACTATTCATTGTCTTCCCCACTCAAAAATGCTAACCCTAGCCCCTGCAAGTCCACACAGCCTCCCCGCCACTCCCGTGCGCCGCTCCCAACTTCATTCTCAATGCCCAATCTATTCCCTTTAGTGTTTGTTTACTCATTTCTCATTTATTTCACTGATTTATAATGTTATTTACCATAGTAATCTATATTTTAATGTTATTTTCATCTTTCTATCACAAAAAATTTCATTTATAGAACAAGTTATCATCTTTTTCATGTTTAAATTCTTACTCATTACATGATTTCTTTACTCCATTTAATTAGTTAGAAGTGAATATTCATGGTTAGGATAGTTGAAATAATAATGCCTTTTGTGTTGACATTTCTATTCATTCATATAGTATGTTGCATTCCATTTTTTTCCATTTTTACTTATATCACCATGCTAATGCCACAAAAATAGGTCATTGAACTTATTGTTTTAGTTAAACTTAGTAGTTGTCACTGAACATATTTATGCATTTTTCTTTCAAATTTAGTCGCATTTTTTTTCCTTGTCTACCCATCAACATGAATTGATGTTTCCACTTGCAAGTATACAATGTCATCTTCACGTGGTAAAAAGGCTGTTGTCCCTGCTTCAAAGAAAAGAAAGGGAGCGTTATCTTTCTCGGGTCCTACTGCGGAAGTCCGTCACCCTTTCCTGAGGTTCCCCATCGGGCCCCAAGAAGAACTATTCCAAATACTCTGGGCCCGACCTTTAATTGCAGGCCGCTGCATCGACTGGGCTGCGATAGAACAAGTTCAGTTGGCTGAAGCGATTTGGGCCCTCCTAAACACCGACCCTTGGGAGCTATTCTTTGGGATCATCAAGCCAACATACCTCGAGATTACGATAAAACTATGCTCAACGTTCCATCTTCAGACCGTAATGATGAACTACAATGATCCTGTCAACGTCTAATTTCGACTAGGTGGGTTAGTCCGCCAGCTCAGCGTCCCAGAATTCGGTATGGCGCTGAGTTTATATACGGATGAATTCAAGGAGGAGAATGACTTACATGCTTTCAACCGCCACATCCATCGTTCTCCTTTAAGGTGCTGGGACGCACTAGTACTAGGTGGGGCCACCTACAATCCTAGCCACTCCTCGGCATCGACTCTCCCGCCATCTCTGAGGTACCTACACGCTATTTTGGCTCACACGATTATAGAACAGCGAGAGAGCACTGGCGTTGTCAACACTCACAACGCTTTTATGGTGTATGTCGCACGGGCACGTCATTGACCTTGCCTATTTCATCGCCCTTGCGATTTAGCACCAGATGGAGCGGAATTGAAAGGGGGTCATCTTTATTGGCCCCTACGTTACTCGATTGGCTCGACACTTCGGGCTCCTCAGCACCGCAACCATAGAATCATCCTTAACCCTCATTGGCCAGATGTTTGCACAAGGCATCTCAAGCATGCTTAGCATAAGGATGATCGAAAAGCGCCGAGGAACCTACCCTCCTCAATATCGTCTCGCCCAAACTACCGAGGAGAAGGCCTACGAGGACATTCCTGATGATGTCCCTCCACAGCACGAGGACCCACTGACTCAGCCACCACCACCCTCTCGTCCAGTTCATGCGACGGCTTCATATACTGACATCACTGAGCGCCTTACTCGATTCGAACAGCAGTGTTTTCAATGATTTGACAACATTGATGCTACTTTACAGCAAATTTGTCAGCACCTCTACATCTCATCGCCAGTCCCACCTCGCTAACCATCCAGCGATGACGATGTTTAAAAACATTTATTTATTATTTTATGTTTTTAATCTTTATTAAAACTACTTTTTATTTTTATTAGATTTTAGAATTTTATTTTTAATTATCAATTTTGATTATTTCTTTATGAGTAATTATTCTTCCTAATATCCCCAAAAAAGTTTCTGATTTTGTCACAGTTATATAGAGCTCTTAAGCTCATCATCGCATAGGAACTAAAAACTCCACCGGGAAAGGTTCTCCACAACTACCATGTCCTGATCGACCACAACCATAGCTACCACTAGATATAATATTCTTTTGGAGCAGGACTTATGGACTAATGAACCTCTACCACCGCCGGAGTATCCTCCTCCACTCTTGCACCGATTACTCTCCAAAACTTCAATTCAAGGAATTCATCATACAGGAAGTTTCACTTCTCTCCCTATCTTATATTTATATTGTAATATCTATCTTTATACATTGAGGGCAATGTACATCTTAAGTGTGGGGGGTATTCATTTCAGTATCAGAAAAATCCCTGAATGACTGTCTTGTTCTCTTGAAAAGCTCTCATATCATATTTAGGATAAATTTTGATTGATTTATGATTTTGATTGATATATCTTGAATTAAAACATAGGCATTTATGCATTGATTGTTTAAATTTTAAGACATTAGAGAATCAAGCATAATAAGTTGATTTTTAGGAATTTAAAATCTTAGGTTGTTTTCCCAAAGTTTAGGTATTACTTTGAGTTGGAATTCACAAGTCTAAACATCAAAAAGCCATAATTTTTGTGAGTTTTTTGAGCCTTTTGAGAATCTATTAATTCTTTCATGCTCACTTTTATTATTGCTTTGAGTGCGTCAGTATTGAACTATTATTCTAGAACTTGTTTGATTATGCATGTCAAGACCACACATTTGATTTGATATGTCAAAATGAGAAAGGCACTTAGGATTAACCCACTCATGCCATGAAAAGTCTACCTCTACGATTAACCCTTAGTAAACCCCGTTGAGCTAACAAGCCATTTTCTATATTACCCTTAATATTAACCCTTAACCCATTATTGTTGAAATCCCCTAAATTAATTTGATCCCTATTTTTGTCGAGATTTGAGTTGAATAAATTGCTTAGCTATGTCTTGTTCTTAATAGTTAGTCTATGTTATTTAACTTGTTCTTAAAAAAAACATGTATACATATTAGTAGTGATCTTTTGTTTGTAAGCTTCAGTATTCAAATTCCATAGTCAGAAAAGGAATTATGTTGTACATAAGTGATGGTTAAATATTTTTCTAGTTAAGTAATTTTTCAACTCAATCTCGATTCTAACCTTTTCTTTCAGCTTGTGACCACACCCCCTAACCAAGCGTCATTAGAACCCTCTAAATACCTTTTGATTGATATATCATCTCAATTTATAGTGGTGGAGATTTGATTTTCATGCAAGCCTATGGTAATAACTTTTCATATTGACTATTGAGTGCTTCATTTATTATCCTTAAACACCTCGAGTGATTTGAGTGAATCTTTAGTAAGGATGTAAAACTCTATGACATTTTGAATACAAGGTAATTACTTAGACGAGGGGAGACACTTATGTTTTCGGAATAAAATGCTCAACTTGGAATGTTTGAAACTTTTATGTTCTTTTAGTTGAATTCTCAATGTATGATTACCTATGTATTATTTTGAGATATTATCGATAGAAATTATAAATTGAAAAGAATTTATTTTGATTATGAGTTGAGAATTTTGCTTGAGGACAAGCAAATGCTTAAGTGTGGGGGTATTTGATAACCGTAATTTATACATATTTTTACCTATTTTAACGCATTTTATGGATGATTTCCCATTAGAATTGGTGAATTCAATGATCCTAATGCTTTAATTTCATGTTTTATACTTAGGAGAGGATAGGAGAGCGAAAGGAACGAGAAAAAGGCCAAAAATGGAGAAAATGGGCCAAAGTACGAAATCAACACGGACTAGACCTTCGCACACGGGCAGACCACACGGTCGTATCAATTTGGCAGATTCAAGCATGGTCTGAAGTAATCGCACATGGGCATGTCACACGAGCGTGTCACTGCCGAGCCCAAGTTGAGTCCAATTCGGAAAAGGCTAATTTTGAGGGCTCTTAGGTATTCCAAAGCCTATAAATACACCCTAGAGGAGGAAGAGAAGAGGACACATAGGGAGGAAGGAAGGAATTACTCGAAGGAAGCTGATTGATCCATCTCGGAAGCAGGATTCATCATCAAGACTGAAGATCTCCCCTCAATTCCCCTTCAGGAGTTTTGGGTTTTCTTTATGTTTTGTATTCTTTATCATTCTGAGATATTTTCTTATTTAATTATGAACTAAAGCCCCTAAATACCTAAGGGGAATGAAACCTAAGACGAATCTTGTTATTATTTTCTAAATTGTATGATAAATATTTAACTTGTTCTTAATTATGTGTTCTTAATTTTTGTTTTGATATCTCAGGATACTGATTCAAGATAAGCTCTTATTCAGAGGAGGAATAGACCCTGTCTAAGAGTACATTTGTCATAATTAAGTGGAGTTGTTTGCGCGCCTAGACATAGGGTGACAAGATTTTGCCGAATTAGGGTAAAACCTAATAAGGGGATCTATAGATCGAGTTAATGCAACCCTAGGGTGTTAATTAGAGAAAGGTCTCAATTATTCAATCTAGGGATTAGATGTTATTAGTCTTGAATAGGGATAATAACATAACTTAGGGATCTCTATAGAATAAGTTGAATGAATAAATCATCTGATTCGGAGCCAGAATAACAAGTAAAGTCTAAGTGGATTTTTCCTTAGGTATTGTCTTAATTCAATCGATTTTCCCAAAAGCAATTCCCCAAGTCTATTCTCTATGACCTTTTTATCCTTAAGCTAGATAATAAAAAGACAGTCATTACTAGTACTTTTAGTTCCTTTGGGTTCGACAATCCGGTCTTGCTAAAACTATACTACTGTTCGATAGGTACACTTGCCTACATTACGATAATAGTTAGTTTCAAGAATGATTAATTATAAATATTTAAAACCTATCACGAAATCACGCAATCAAGAGCTATCAAAACCTGTAAACTATCCCTGAGACCATCCTCAAAGTGAACACATTGCTCGTACTCAGTCGCCACCATCCCTCGTGCATAGCGGCTCAGTTGCAAAAAATTCAGCCTCATATTCAGCCACTAATCTATCCATATTAGTCAGATTCAGAAACTTTTTCCTCTGGGCATCCACATAACTAGCACCTACATACTTTCCCTGAAAATTAGTCTTAAAAAACTCCCAGGACAGTTGATTAGGCTGATTGCCCTCTTTAACCGTAAGCCACCACTGGTAAGCCTCATTTCTCAGCAGTGACACTGTACCCTTTAGTTTTTGCTCGGGGGTGCAGTTGAGATCGTCCATGATCCTCTTTGTGGCCTCAATCCAATACTCTGCCACATTAGGGGCAACTCCAGCAATACCCCTAAAAATCTTAGCTCTATTAGACCGGAGTCATTCCGTAACCGACCCTCGGCCCACAGCACCAGTATTGGGCTCGGCGACCCTCTCCAGAATCCATAACATAGCTTGAGATAGTGCATCGTCCCCAACCGTACCATTATGAGACCCAGTCTCAGTCACAGGTGAAGCTGGCATCTCCCCAGTTTCCAAATTAGGCATGTGGCTAGATGACAAAGACCCAGCTCGAGTACCTCTACGGCCTCCGCCGCAACCTCTTGTACCCCGTCCGCGAGTACCTCTAGCGCTCATTATCAAATTATGTTTTATCTGTATTAACAATTTTATGCATCAATTTACAGTTCCAGTGTTTATTGATAGATATTTTATGGAAAATAGTATCAGTAATTCAAAGTTTGTTTTCGTAGATCACAATCTCACTATAGTTTTACTATCGTCTCAGTGTACACTACTAAAGTATTTTCAGTACAGTATGCTACCTCAGTAGTTACTATCTATAGCATTTTAATCAAAATGCATAAAAGTTATAGAAACATACAGGATCGACGTCAGAGACTTGGTGTACCGTACATTCAGTAAAACATTTCAAAACGTTTCAAATCATTTGAAAGTAATCCTTTACAAATTCAAATTTTAAAACACAAATCCATAGCCGAGTTTTGCAACCTAACTCTGATACCACTAAATGTAACACCTCAAACCTGGTCCAGATGTTATGGCCGAATCTAGCGATGTCACATGGAAGTGCTTTCGAAAACTAAGTTGTTGTTAAGCCATTTTTGATATTTTATATTATCACTAAATTAATTTATTTGTTTTTAAAACATTATCCATCTATTTACAAGTCGTTATAATTAGCGGAAGCTTTTAAAATGATTTACGTAGTGGTGAGTATTTTGAAAGAAAATATTTGTAAATTTTGAAAACCCAAGTTTCTCTACCATTAGTGATTACGAATCATAAGCAACAGTAAACAAATCCCAAATTAAAATAAAAATCCATAAAAGGCCTTATTACAGTAAAAATACCCCAAATAATAATACTTATAATTGAAATCAAAGTGGCCACCTTTAAGTCCCTCGATGCACCGATCCACATATGTTTAGGGATTACCTGTGCAGTGAAACAAAGGGGGTCAGTTTACGAATCTCAGTGTGTGATCTCCATGCGAAAAAAATAGATAGCATTCAAATAATCGCAGTCTGGGCATAAGCCCTTTTTCAGTAATAGTGCCAGTCCAGTTTGGGCCTTAGCCCGTCTTAGTACAGTAACAGTCACATATATGCAATTACAAGATTCCTACACAACCAGCCTCTACACACCATCTCCGTTCAACCCTACACTCCATGTGGGGATATAATCAACCCACCCAGCCCTACACTCCAAGTAATGCCGAATGCAGCACCATACAGTAATATGCAACTGAGCTCCAGTAAATCAGGCTCGAGGCCTAACAGTGCACTTCCTCCGCATCATAGTATTATATATGCATTCAGAATAGTTTGAGCAGCATGCCTCATATACAATCATATAGATGTTTATATCATATAAGGGTATAACAATCATTTCAGTCAATTTGAAGTCTAACTACCCTTACCAACCTTACCGCTCTTGAGCACTCCAAACCTATATTCAACCATAACACACAATTAATCACATAACAACCGGATTAAAATGACCCCTCATCAAAACACCTATCAAAAGATCGATTGTCACTTGCCTTGATTGAACGACTGAGGCTTTGCACACTTAAACCGTTGTAAAAGATTGATCACTAGCTCCTTAGTGATTACCTGCATTCCAATCAAATCCTATTAACCATTATTCACACAAACAGTTTGAACCAACGAATAACAAACTTACCGAAAGTGCACATCCAAGTATAGAGAAAGAAACTATCGGCCTACACCCAAAAAGTATGCCAAAAGTAACACGAAAAGGTGGAACAACCGCACCCCTAGCAATAATCGGTAACTTAATTCACAAGTAAAAAGAAAGAAACCGAAGATAGCGATTGTAGGTAGCAAAATTGGAAGCAAAAGAGAGGTGTTTGGTGAAGCAACTACTACGATAGAGAGGGAGGAAACTATCATTGCACAAAAATTGATTGGTAAAAGAACAAAGAGAGAACGGCGAGAAGGGGCAGGGTTCGGCTACAAGAAAAGAAGTCGATAGCTAGAAAAATAAAGGATGCAAAATGGCAGGAAGCAAACAAGATGAAAAGAGAGAAAATTTCTAAAAATCAAAAGAATTGAGAGTGGAGAGAAAGAGTATTCGGCCAAAGAAAATAGGAAAAGGACATCTGTTAGAGGAGTAAAGGAAGAAGAGAAAATCGATAAGCAAGAGGAAGCTGTAGGGAAGAGCAAAGTCGAAGTAGACGAAAATGAAAGATACCCGAATAATCCCTTAGCAATATTAGGCCTCCAAGAAGTGAAAAACGTTGACAGAAACAGAAAATAAGGAGAAATACCATCCAAAGCCAAACTCTTGAGAGACCAGAGTTCAAATTTGGCACCAACTCACCCACTAACCTTAAATTCTCATATTCCCCCCCCAAATCCCTCAAAACCGTCCACTCCTCCCTCAACCACCTACTTTAAATTCCACTACAACTCTTCAATAGTTCGGTTTGGTTAAAACACCCACACGACACCTAGCAGCAAAATAAAATACTCCATTGCGCATACCAAGACTCGAACTTCAAACCTCAGGTAACAATAACACGCCACTCACCCCCTAGACCAGTAGGCCCATTCTAACATACTATACCCTCATTTATTTATAAACCTATTAACTAGAGACAGGGGTTTATTCAATTAAAACAAAACTTTTGCACAAGCCAATGCTTGAACCCAAGACTTCTCAGACTCTTCCTAGGACACTTAACCATTGAAGCAGACATGTATTTGTGTAACACAAACATACGAAAATAAATATTAAGGATTTTTGGGGCGTTACACAAATTTACGCTAGGAGAAACGGAAGATTAAGATGGTTAAGGTAAGAATAACAAAAGTGTGGAGAGAAACAAAAATAGTAACAACAAGAAAAGGCACAAGAAAGAAGAAAGAAGGAAAATTGAAAAAAAAACAAATGTGAAAAGAAGGTACGGCAAAAGTAGGGAACATTTTGGGAAAAATTTTAAGAAAAAACCTACTCACTTCCCTATAACAACCCATTAAATCAAGTACAAATTCTTAACAGATCCCCTTAAGAATACAAATTCTATCCAAACTCCTCCACATAGACGACATCTCCTGCTTGCACACGTAAGGATTCGAACACAAACACAAAGGGTAAGTTGACACCTTACCATTAAATCAGCAGACTTATTCTGTCATTAGTTGAGTGAATAATATTTTAGCCCAAATTTCAAGGATAGGGGTTTGGACAAAAATTAACAAAATTCTAAAGGAAAGGATTCAAACCCAAAACCTCACACACTTAAACACAACATTTAACCACTGAACCAAATTAAATTACTTTATAAATTCCAACAATTTAAAAACTTAAATTTTTGGGGTGTTACACATCGCTGACGTGGTACTCCATGTCAATGACAGTTGCTAGCATGGCCACATCAGCTGCCACATCAACAAAAAATTAAAAATTCAAAAATTTTAAAAAAAATTAAAAGGAATAATTAAAGTTTATAAAGTTCAAAAAAAATTAAAATTAATAAAAACCATTTAAAGTTAAGTCCAAAATGAATCTAAACATACGATTGTCAAGATTCAATGTGAATTCAGACAATCATATGTCCAATTTCATTCAAGATGATCTTTCTAAATTATATAATGTAATACCCCCTACCCGTACTCATTGCCGAAATAGGGTAAAGGCATTACCGGAGTTTACGAATTAAATTTTTTTTACTCAATATAGCCCATTTATAGATATCTAACCTTCCCTGCAATATTAAACCGAGACTAATCCACATCAACCAATCCAATTCAACATATTTTCAAGATAGATTCATGCATTTTTATAAGATAACCTCATCACATACCAAAACCAAGATTTGTTAGCCATACCAATGGTTGGCCTTACATTTATATCACATTAACATTTACTTTATTAGCTTATCCATGCCATTGATTTCCAAAATAAAGTTTCTTGATATACCAAAATCTTGAAGTTGATAGTGTGATGTGTCTCCGACCAAATTCGACCTCCGAGCTCTTAACACTACAAACCAGGAAAAAAAGAAATAGGGTAAGCACTTTGTGCTTAGTAAGCTCATGTAACAAGAATTATACTTACCTAATATTTTCAATATAGTGCAATAAACATTCATATATCCATTCAATGCATTATTACCCTAACATGCACAAACTCAACATTCAAGTTAGTACAATAATTTCCATGTGTCAATAATATATATACCATGATTGATGAACTCATCAATACCATGATTTTCATTCCCTTATTATTTTTTTCATATTTATCCCATTGAATTTCTTGGAATTTTTTATGGATTTTTAGAGGTACACTTTTAGTGTACAATTTCCGGGTCCGTCAATTCATATTCATGTACGCACATTTCCATTTCAGAGAGCACACTCTCGCGAACCTCATCCTTACAGCGGGATTACCAATCCAGGCTAAATGCCCTGTAATATGAGCTCATAGAGTATTGTCGGGATTACCAGTCCAGGCTAAATCCCCTACAACGACAATTACTCTAATGAGTTTGGATCTGAATTACCAGTTCAGGCTAAATTCAGACCCTAATTCGGATTACCCGTCCGGGCTAAATCCATTTTACACATATTCTTCAGGAGGGCTATATCAGGATAGGATCACCCGTCCGGACTAGATCCTTTTTACCGTCAATTCCTTTTCAGAGATCCATCGAATTTTCCTTTCATTCAACCGGGATTTCTTCCCCTTTTATCAAATATATCAATGTTTCATCAATTTTCATACAATGAATATTAAAATCATATTCACATTAATAACATACATTTCAAGCATTTAAGAATATAATTCAAGTTACATGAACTTACCTCGATACTTGTTCGTATACACAAATCTACTGATCCCGAACTTTTTCTTTTCCTCGATCTAGCTTCATATTTGAATTTTCTGGATCTAAATAAATAAATTTAATTATCAATTTAATACATTTCATGTTCATATGCAACATTCTCTATAATTCAACTATTATTTATAGTTCCTTCAAAGCTGTCTACTTGAGTCATAGTCACTAAATTATTTTTATCTTGAGCTGCAGAACTCCAAATTAGGATCCGCTAATTTTCCATAAAATTAGACTCACATGTCTTCTTACCATAAAATTTTTAGGATTTTTTTGTTTATCCAATAAGTACAGTTTATTCTTTAAAGTCACCTCTGTTCTGTTGTCTAATAGTTCTGACCCTTCTTTACTAAAAATTAATTATCGCTTCATACAGGATTTTAATGATGTTATCGTTTGTTTCTCTTAAAAATAGACTCATTCAGGATTCTATAAATATAAATTTAAGCCCCTAATTATTTTTCTTCAATTTTTTATGATTTTTAAAAGTTAGAACAGGGGAACCCAAATTCATTTTAACCTTGTCTTACAAAATTTATTATATCTCATGATTTACAGATCTATTGCTTACACCGTTTCTTCTATGAGAAACAAGGCTCAATAAGGTTTAATTCCATATTTTTTCATCTTCTAATTCGATTTTTACAATTTATGGTGATTTTTAAAAATTAGTCTACTGCTGCTGTCCAAAACTGTTTTAGTGTAAGCTGTTTATTACCATTTTCCCCCTAAGCTTTTAATAAATAATAATTTCGTCCCTACTCAATTAGCCTCTTAATTGAGCTGATTTTTCTCAATTAACACATTATTCTATCACTTTAAACTACCTTATAACTTTTGGGAATCAGAATTTCAGCACTAGACTTTACTTCCAAACATTTTCATAATTAGATCCTAAAAATCAATTTCTATTGAAATTACCTAATAAAATCATCTTATAAACAAATTAAAGCTTCAATTTCATTCTATTTCATCATAAACTTACAGCACTCAACCATGGTGACTTTCAATTTCATCCATGAAATCAAAAACTAATGAATTTAATAGTAGGACCTAGTTGTAAAAGTCTTAAAAACACAAAAATTATAAGAAAAAAGGATTAGGATTAACTCACTTGGTGCAAAAATTATGGAATGCCAGCTTATAGAACCCCTCCTATGGCGTTTTGGCTGATGAGAATGAAGAAAAATGAAGAGAAATCTAGATATTTCCTATTTAGTCCTATCTTTATTTAGTTAATTATGCAATATTCCAATTTTGCCCCTAAATCATCAATTTTCTTGCTAATTTCATGCCCTTGCCGTCCAGCCCAAATAAATTTTGGGTCTAATTACCTTCTAAATCCTTTCTCATTAGACACTTAAGCCATTTATCATTCTAGCTACTTTTACACATTTTCCAATTTAGTCATTTTCATTTAATTACCTACCCAAACGTTAAAATTTTCTAACGAAATTTTAATACCACATCACTAACATCTTATAAATATTTATAAAAATATTTCCTACTCATTTTTACAAGATCAAGGTCTCGATACTTTGTTTTTACTCAATTCCTTCAATAATTCCTTTTTTTCTAACTAATCACTAAATCGGTAAAATTTTTCTATCGCTATTTTAATACGATTTTCCTATCATATAAATATTCATGCAAAAATATTAAAATAAATTTCCCTTTAAATCGGATTTGTGGTTACGAAACCACTGTTCCGATAACCTTGAATTTAGGCCATTACATATAAAGTTGAAAAGATATTGAAATTTGATTTTATTTAAAAAAGTATATTTGTATCAATGTTTTAATTCTATTGGTACCTTTTAGAATGTATAAAAAAGGAAAAATATATTTTATAAAATCAATAAATATAAATAATTTGAATTTTATTAATCGTATGTGTAAAGCTTTTTTAAATGTATGAACATATCCAATTATTTAAAATTTTCAGGCTATAAAATAATTGATATACCTTTTAGGCTACACATGTAATAAAATAATTGATACACTTTTCTATTTGGATATGTTCATACATTAAAAAAAATACACATACGATTAATAAAATAAAAACATTTATTTATTTATTTTATAAAATATTTTTTACTTTTTATACATCATAAAATGTACCAATTAAAAAATTGATACACACATCAATTTTTTAAAGAAAATTAATTTTTAATATTTTTAAACTTCATATAATTTAGAAATTCATCTTGAATGAATTGGACATATTGTCCAAATTTACATTAAATCTGGACAACCATTTATCTAGATTTAACTTTTAAATGATTTCTTATTAAATTTTATTTTTTAAAATTTTTTAAACTTTATTTAATATTTTTATAAGTTTTAATAACGTTTTACAAATTTACAAGTTTTTTAAAAGAATATATATATTTAATTTTTAAAAGAAATTAAGCTTTGTAAATGAATGTCCCGGTTCATTCCAATAAAAAAATCAATATTTTTTTTGTTGACATGGCAATTAATGAGTACTGGCAATTATTGCTGACATAAAATGTCATGTCGGTGTCGCTAATGAACATATTAGCATTGAAGTAAATGAAATTGAAATTGAAATTAAAATACTATAACAAATGATGATAAAATATGGAATAATTTAAGACGTGATAAAAATATATGAAATAATTAAAACACGTGGTGTGATGAAAAATGACAAATACTTGACAAAATACTCCTGACATGTTACAATCTACATAAAAGTAACCATTAATATGTAAAATTTTATTTACATTTATAATACTTCCGACAAAAAAAATAATGTAAATACAATATGAACGATTTTTTTTTATAAATTGAATAAGTATAACAAATTATGGACTAGATGAGATAACTTAAGACATAATATAAATACAAAAAATATTTTTTTAAAATAAATTATTGTGAAAAACTATACACAATATAATACAATAAGAATATAACATAAAATTAGTTTTTATTTTTATTTGAATCACTATGACAAACTATATAAAATAAAATATCATTCGGAAATAATATAAACACAACATGCATGCACAATGTGTCAATAATAAATTTATAGTACTCTTAACCCATGAATATAGCACGAACATTAATATAATATGAATATATTAAAAATATGAAAAGAGAAAAACATGAGCACAAGCTAAATACGGGATAAAAATAAGAATAAATTGAATAAGTAAAACAACTAATATCGCAAACTTTACATAAAATTAATTATTAATGTGTGAAAATATTTAAGTTTATAATACTTAAGTAAATAAAAGAAATCATACAAAAATAAGTATAAACTCTCCCATGTAATCACTTAAAAATGAACAAATAAATTCAAAACAGTCCCTTAGATGAATAATTATATCGACACATGGCTCTACAAAGATAATTCCAATGAGATAAGAAGAAATACTTCATTATCTAATCTTTTTTATCTTTGGCTTTATCATTGTCAACAAACAGATAGACCATAATTACTTCAGATAAACTTCTTAACAACCAAAGAAGTCATAGAGGATTAAGACTCTTCTTGACAAAATCTAATGCCTTAATCGACTAAGAATCTGTCTATCTTTGGTTGTTTTATAGTTTCTTAAATAAGAATAATCTGCCAAATAAACTGTTGTAATTTACTGCTTAAAAAGATAAAGTTTGTACGTCAAAATTTCAATTATCCATAAAAGTGCACAACTTATCTAGTAGAGATGTGTCAATACCTTAAACCACAATGCGTGGCACATTACAAGTTGTGCATCAACATACTTGAACAAATACTTGATTGCTCATGATTAGTTGCACCACTTAATATTTATATGAGATTTATACTTTAGTAAAAACTCTTTATAGTAACTAACAATTGGCCAGTTATCCAAGAAAACAATACACTTTTTTCGTGGTTCTGTTTGTGTCTCTTCTCCTATAATTTGGAAACCCGTCTTCCCCGATAATGGTATCATTATAAAACCTTTTTAGAAAATTCTTATCGCAAATTCCATCAGTCATGCAGAGAGAGCCATATGACCTTTGCATCATATTTTGGGACATTACTCTATATACTTTGATCCTTTATTTGGAGATGATATATTTGCTGAGATAATTCTATTGAAGCGAGTGTTTTGAGGTAGTCCAAGTACTAACGATAGTGACTACTATGGCTAAAACTGCAAGAGACTCTGTTATTTCTGTTATTTATTATATTTGAAGTTAGCAATTTTTTTTGGATGAACAATTCGAGAATTCGTTTGAGTCCGAGGCAGTTAATATAGGTTGTAAATGATAAATTTGATTAGTGGTGCTAAAATGAATAGATAATGATATAGAACAAATTTCATATGTGATCTATTATGTATAATGATTGAAAACGAGCCTAGAGATCATAGTATAAATGAATGAGTCGATAGACTCTAGGGAAAAGTTCAAATGATATGTCAAATGATTTGTTGATGAAAAATGAATGTGAGATTGAATGTAATAATGTCATAGTTACAAATTGGTTATGACAGTAAATTGGTTTAATTATGGTTTGTGTATCCTTTATATGTAAAATGGTTGTGAAATTGAGATGTAATTGGGAATTTTCATAGATAGATGTTAGTTGTATGTGCATTACGTATTATTGTCATTGTTACCATATATCAACTTTCCTTAAATCATAAATGTACCGCTGAGCTCTATCACTCAGCATACAGTTTGTTTTCTCCGTGTACAGGTGTAGGTATTCCTCAGGAAATTGAGAAGTAATTCCAGCATCCAAGAAGAGATTCACTGACTCAGCAAAGTCTATAAAGTACCCTTTCGATTGTAAATGGCATGTAGCTAGGGTTTAAGCCAGTTTTGTATAAAAAAATGGTCAAATTTTGAACTTGGTTGCTTAATATTATTTTGAATTATCATTTTGGCGTATCTTGGCGTAATGTACGCTAAGTGCATTGGGGGATTGCGACGGTAGCTGGTGGCTCGACATGCCTACTAGGACCATCCGTCGAGATCGTATATGACCCTGATTCAATAAAACAATCTCTCTTTTTCCTTAAACCAAGTCATATAACTATCTGAGGCTTGCAAGCGGTCGTGGTTGCTAAAGTTGTAACAGCCCATTTTTTAATGGTGTCGGAAACAGTGAGTCCGTAAATATTATTATTTAATATTTACGAGTCAAATATAGTAATACAGTGAATTGTGATTTGATAGATTTGTTAATTGAACAATTAATAAATTACAAGTAGTTCGAACCTAAAGTCAATGCTTTTCGAAAATGAGGTATTGAGACCACGTTTCTATTTTTATATATGTATATTTAATTTTGGTTCGAAAATTTTAGTGATTGGAGGGTTAATTAAAATATAAGAACTAAATCGTAAAAAACCATAAAAAGTAATCATTTTTTATTTTTTATTTAAATTTCTCAATTAATAATTATTTAAGGTTTAGAGTATCAATTTTTCACCTTTTAAATGTCTTGTACTATTAGTGTTTGATTTATTTCATTAGTTTATGTTAATTATATTAAAATGATATTAGTAAATGTTAAACTAATATAACATTATTATCATCTTCATTTGTTCTCTCCACTAAAAAAAAACATAAAACACCATTTTTGAATGCTTTGAGGTTCGGTCAAGCTTGTGTTTATGCATGTAAGTGAATTCTAAGCCTGTTTTTAGTAAATTTTATGTTTTGAGATCGTTGTAGCTTAATTTAACTAACTCGAGTGTTAGTTTTTGAAACTATTAAAATTTCTATATGTTACCATTGATGAATGTTTGATGAAATTGGTATTGTTTGGTTAGATTTGATGTTTAGACATGAAAAAGGATTAATTTGTAAACTAAAAGTTATTAATTTTGTGTATAAGGATTATAATGAAAATATTTCAAAATTGGTGAGAAATTTATGTAATTATTGAATTTAGAGGGATGTGAAGGGATGAAATTGAAATTGGATTGTAACACGAATCTTGAATTTGAAAGATATAGCTATTTCGATTTTAGGGACTAAATTGAATAAAATGATAAACTTTAGGGAAATTGTGTAAAGTAAAATTAAATTGTTATATGAATATAATAAGATGTTATAAGGTTGTTGGAATTGATAAATTGTAATAAATTATTATAGATTTGGTATTAAATCAATTGGAAGTTAATCGAGAAATAGAAGAAATTTCAAATTAGTCCATGACACTTTGTGGTTGTCGTTTTCCAAGTAAGTTCATATGGAACTTACTGTATTTTCTTATTATACTTGAATTTTGTGTTTGTATATATATTAATTATATATATAATTGAAAATTTAATTACTTTTGGAATCAAATGAATTAAATCGTAAAATATAAAATACTTGATAAATATGAAAAGAGTCATGACATTGAGTGAATGTGGGAATGGTATACAATTGGATAGCATGTATATGATGATGTTGCAAGTTTAAAATGTATAGAGAATTGTTATTTGAAATTAGAAATGTCTGTATACAGTTACAAGATTTTTGAAATGATACGAAATTTGTAAAGTTGAAATAGCAAAATAGCTTCATTTTATTCAATTTTATTCAATTTAGTCCCTAAAATCAGAATTGATAAATGGTTTAGATATGAATGGAATGTGATTAGGGTTCTAAAAAGGAAAAATAGGAATCGTGATTAGATTTTATTCAATAGTTGAGCTTCAGCATAAATTTTGCATTTTCTACAGCTTGGATGAGCAGCATTGAATTATTATATAGTGATCGGTGATGGTTGAGATCCAATAATAATTGTGTATTCTCAACAGCTTGAGTAAGCAACATTGAATCTTTATACTTTAGTGATGGTTGAGATCTAACATGTGTTGCAGATACTCGACAGCTTGAGTGAATAGCATTACATTATACTTTATCAATGACTGAGATCTAGCATGTGTTGCGAATTCTCGATAGCTTGAGTGAGTAGCATTGAATAAAGTTTGCTTAAATAAATCAGCTCTACAACTTAGGAAGCATGGTAGTCTCATGTATTTCATGATAAGTTACTGTAGTTCCCCAACTGAAAATGTTAATTAAATGGAAATGTAATAATTGGAAGGATTGAATATAAAACTTACTGTTATGTTGCAATAATGAGCATGATTTTAATGTGGATTTCATTGATCTGTTTACATATCTAACAAGGTTGAATGGTATGATATTAAGTAGTATGGTTATATATGTATATGAATTTAAATACCATGATCTTGCAATGTGAGATACTAACTTACTGGTTGTCTTATGGAATTGTATATTAAGTAAGGATGATAAGGATATGACATGTCGTGCCTTTTGTTTTCAACACTTAAATTGTTATAACGATGAGGTATGTTAAGTTAATTTTCATATAAACTTACTAAGCCTAATTGAAGCTTACTCTGTTTCATTTTCCTATTTCCTATAGTTATCTTTTTGCGAAACTTGGAAATCAAATCAACTTGAAGATCACACTATCCAACCACCTTTTGGTAGAATTTGAAAACATTTTATTTTGGTTATGTGGCATGTAATAAGGGTCAAATTATGTATACGTGCTTTGCAATAGCAAGTGTTTATAGTATTTATAAAGTATGTTTGGGTGATGGAACTTTAATATGTTTGATTATCGTTTGAATTAGTAATATTGAATGTGGTATTTGAGTTTGGCATGTGACGAAATGAGATAAGTATTTGGTAAATTGGATTATGTTATGGAACAATTGGATAGATAAGATTTTGGTTGAAGCATAAGGTATAATAGTTTGATATGGAAGTTATAAATATGTTATATGTATTGGTTCTTTTAGTGCATTTGGAACAAGTATAAGAATTGATTGTTGCATGTATGAATTGATTGTTGCATGTATATGGCTTAGGTAAGAAGCGACTGTTGTATGTATAAGGCCTAGGTAAAATTTTGCATTAGAAAACTCAATTGAAAAGGCTTATTTTTTGGTGCACATGAGCTAACACATGGTCGTGTGTCACACACGAGTAAGTGACATAACCGTGTGCTCTATATGATCAAGGAGGTTTTGGTTAGACACAGTCTCAGCCTCTCACACAACCTAGCTACACGATTATGTGAATGTTTGCAAGATTTTAAATTTAGGTCCACACGACATCCATTTGTTACACGGCCTAGCAACGTGGTCGTGTGACTCTGTTTTGTACGGTTTTAATTTTTGACACAGTTTGGATACACGACATTGTGAGCTCGCACTACACGACCTCAGCTTGTCACACGGCCTGACCACACGATTGTGTGACCTTGATTTTTGATTTTTCCCTAGTTTTTTTTATAAGGCTGTAATTTAGTCTTTATTTGTACTCGGGTAAACTTTAGAGCTTTTGTAAGCTCAATTAAGACTCGAAATTTTATGTAATTCATAATAAATATGATTCATGACTTGTATTTGTAGATTTATTGACTGTTATTGATGTTAAATGTATGTTATTGATCCTGTTAACTGTTGTAGTATCTTGTAGCTTGGGTTCGATAACCAGACCGGGTAAGGGATGTGTAACACCCTAACCCGTATCTGTCACTAGAACAGGGTTACAAAGCATTACGACACAAACGAAACAGTAAACCATTCAATTCATACATCAATGCAATACATATTCTAATTTCATTCAAATAGATTCATAACATCCTTTAATCGAGCCCTCGAGGCTCTAAAAATACAATAGAAACAGTTTGGGACTAAATTGAAAACATTTAGAAAGTCTAGGAAAAAGTTGGAAAAAGTTTACACTACTAGTGTCACACAGCCGTGTGACTAGGCCATGTAACATTCAAAACAACAACTATTAACAACCTGCAGGGGACACACAACCGTGTGTCACACATGGCTGAGAAACACGCCCGTGTCTTAGGCTGTGTGGACAAGAAATAGGCCAAAATCAATCATTTTCTTTCACACAATTTCAAAAAGTACCAACACACCAAATGAACCTATGATCAAGGCACCAAAACATGCCAAAATATGCATAATAAGACCATTTCAATATACCATAAGCCTATTCAACCAATATGTTATTTAGGCACCATAATCACAACCAAGCATTCATACTTACATTTACATCAAAATGATCATGTTTCATCCAAACAACCTTAACTAAATTCCATATCAACACGTAACCTAATTGACCACATTCCAACCATGCCAACACATACCACTTTGGCCATTTAACCCATACATCAATTTGGCAATAAAAACACCAACCATCAAGGCATCAAATGCCAAAAGCACACCAACCATATTACTATATTTACAAGCCAAACATAAAAACTAGTTCATCAAACACAAGTCCACCTATACATGCCATTATAACCTTGATCAAGACATCAAAAACTACCAATATAATCATTGGATAGTGTGATAGATCTCCGACAAACTTCCAACCCAACCGAGCTTCTGATAATCTGTAAAGTAAAGGAAAATAACCACATAAGCAATGAATGCTTAGTAAGCTCGTATGAATATTAAACATAACATTTCATCATATATATGAAATTTATACGACAAATGTAAAGCTTTACCAGAGTCACAAGATTTATCGAACTATAAATCTATCAACTCACATATACTTTCTATTCATGACATAATAAGGTCTTATAAGTTGTACTACATAATCATCAAACTTTTCTAAAAATGATGAATCATTCCACTTACTTACTTTCCATTCCATTTATTTAGTATAAGCTTAATTACATTATCAATTCATGAATTAGTATGATTATTCATGACATAGGTAAATTCACCTTTAGCATAAATAAATTTCTCCCACATAGGTAAGTCTTTTAATTCATCAATCCTTTTAATTTATCACATTACATTTCAATTGTGAACTTACCATTTCATTACCATGTAAAGGCAAAAGATGAACAAAGCTTCCTAGGTCATCAATGGTGAGGTTCGGCCAAGAAAAAGATAAAAATGAGAAAAATAAAGCTTTTGTTTCAATTTGTTTCTTTAATTTTGAATAATTTACAAAATTGCCATTAAATTTATTTTCTTTTAATTTTTCTTTAGTAATTAATAACCATTACCATCCACTATTCAAAATAGGGATTAATTTCCCTATTAGTCCTCCCACATTTACTACTTAGGCCATTCAATTACCTAATGCTATATTTAGCATATTTTGTACTTTTTACAATTTAATCCTTTCTCCTTAATTAACTATCTAAACGTTAAAATTTCTCATTCAAATTTTAATACAGATTTAATAACTCTATAAATATTCTAATAATAATAATTTTGAGTCGACACGACAAAAATTTGTGAACTCGGAACCACTGTTCTGTCACTATTGAAAATCGGGCTGTTATAGGATGTTAGAAAACCTATTACTATTGACTCACACCGATCATTCCGCATAACAATTCAGTTTTGATGTTTCCATATCCAATCCATGGTTTGTGTTTTTCTCTTGGTCACTATATACATATCATTCATGTTCATTGGATCAACTAGGAGTATCTACTCAAACCCAAACTGACACATAGCACAATCAAGGTGATGCCACTTAACAACTTGCATGTTAAGTAATGGCATACTACAGTGCCACACTTTACTTCCAGCATAAACCCATGCTAGAGTTGTGACAGCCCTAAATTGACCCTAGTCTTATAAATAATTAAAGGTTATATTCTGTGTTTATGATGTGCGTAAATGCTTGTGTGATAGTTCCATACTTTAATTTGGTCAGTGTATGTGAAATTTATTAGTAGGGACTTATGTGATACAATTTAGAAATATGCTAGGCAAGTGTTCAAGTGGCCTATTAATATATGTGGGAAAGTGCTTGTCATTGCATGTCAAATTAGCCAAATTAAAGCATAGTGGCCAGCCATGCTATGGGTGGAAACATGTCACAAACATGTTATGTTAGTGATGTATGTTAGGAAAAATAAAATAAGGAGCATGGTAATAAAATAATGAAAGGGAATATGATAAAAAAAAGAAAGAAAGAATGTGTGTGATTGTTTCCCCCCCTTTTGCCGTGAATGGAAGAAAGAAAACAAAAAAAAGTGTTCATCCTTGAACATCTTTGGCCTAATAGAAGAAAGAAAGGAAGGGAATGAGCTTGGAGAAAATCGGCTATGGAGGCTCACTAGATTAAGGTATGTTTAATGTTGCTTTGAAAGTTCATACATCCCTTGGATGATTGGTCTAAATTCTAACTATCTCATGGATGGATTTGGGATTATTAGAGAGTTAGTATTCGACTAAGAGGCTTCAAAAGTTTTAGTTGAAGCCTTGAGATTATTAGCATGTTAGCTATATGGATGTGTTATGATGCTTGAGGTGTTAGGTAAATTTGAACTCATCACCAAGTTCTTTAAGCAATCCAAGCTAAAAGTTTCGGTATTGAGGTATCTTGAGCATTCGACCATGGTAGGAAGTAGAGGGGAAATATGGTTGTTGTTGGATGAAGTAGGGTCTAACAAATGAGCACATATGTGCATTAGATGCTAGATGGAGAAGAATCGGCTAGCAAGTTGTGTGCTAAGGCCGAATATAATTTTGTATATTAATGAGTAATGCATGTGTTGAATTGATGGAAAGGGAGAGGATGCTTTAATAGTGTATATATATGTGTATTAGCCAAGTTTTGAACTTGAAACAAAATGGGGTTTAGTCAATACAAGTGACCATACTTGTAGAATGTATTAAGTGTTGCAATCGGCCTCAGCATAGACATGTATTTTCAGCCACATGAATGAGTACATAAGTTGATGTGTATGTTCGGCCATAGGTAAGCATATTGATGGCTTTACCTTGACTTAGAAATTCGGCTAAGGGGAAATATTAGCTAATATGTTGAATTCGATTCGTGATTTCGTACATATGTGACTCTAATGTCTAATGTATATATGGGCTAAGTACCTTGAGCTTCTCTTTTGATGTTCGAATGAATTGTATTAAATTGCTTAATGTGATTAAAAATGCGTATGACCATTTTGTATTTGAGCTAAAGGTGGCCATATGACCCATCAAATTCATTGTCATGTTCGGCCATAAGCTAGCATAATGAGACTTTAATAAGCTAAATTTGTTTGAATTAGCTCAAGAGCTTAGAGGACCAAAGTTGGATAAGGGAAAGGAAAAAGTGATCGAATAGCCGCCAAAATCGTTCGACAACATCCGAGGTAAGTTTTCGAGTAATGGAGCTTAGATTATGATTCGATTAGATTATGTCTTGAGTAAATCAAAATCATGCTCTTTGTATGTGGCTATTGAGCCGAAATTTGTAAGTGTGATAAGTGTTTTGTGTTTGAGCTTTGGTAATGAAAATGAAATATGGATGTGTCATGATTATTGATATATGTGCATGGTTATTCGAATGATATCCGGGCTAAGTCCCGAAGGCTTTTGTGCTAGGTGACTATAACCGGACTAAGATCCGAAGGCATTCGTACAAGTTGCTATATCCGGGCTAAGACCCGAAGGCATTTGTGCTAGCGATTATATCCGGGCTAAAACCCGAAGGCATTTGTGCTAGCGACTATATCCGGGCTAAGTCCTGAAGGCATTTATGCTAGTGACCACATCCGGGCTAAGACCTGAAGGCCTTGCGCAAGTAGTTATATCCGGCTAAATCCTGAAGATTTCTTAAGTTTGGGAATGAGCAATCTGCTGTAATAATTTCAATTAATACGCTCGTAAAATATCAACAACGAGGTATGTGTTGTACATGCATTGGATTAATTGATTCCTCTTAAATAGCATTCGCTCAGTCGATTAAGGAGCTTCCGGTTTTTGGTTAAGTTGATCCCTTATGTATGAATATAAGGGTTGGAAATGTGAAGTAGGACTGATTTTTGAGAACATATGTGTATATGAAATTATCCGTTTAGTTATATGAATGCTATACTTCAGTTGAGCCTAATTCCATTGCTCAAAACTTACTAAGCATTAAATGCTTACTCCGTTTCTTTGAATCTCTGTTTTATAGATTTTGGTTCGTCAGCTATCGGACTCGAGAGTGTCGAAGTCGAAGTCGAAGTCGCCCACACTATCAAAGCCCCTTTTGGTACACTTTTGGTTGAACTTTGAAATGGCATGTATAGGACTACCCTTTTTGTTGTTGGTCATGGACCCTTTGGTTTTGTATAAATTTGGATAGCCATGCGAAAATGGCTTATATACACTTTGAGCTTAATTTTATAATCGTCTTGTATGATG
Source organism: Gossypium hirsutum (assembly GCF_007990345.1). NCBI lineage: Eukaryota > Viridiplantae > Streptophyta > Magnoliopsida > Malvales > Malvaceae > Gossypium > Gossypium hirsutum. The sequence continues at coordinate 16,833,993 of NC_053425.1, forward strand.
TTCATTAAGAGGTATGGAAATGTTTGGGAACGATTAGCCATTGGAATGGTTAATCATGATCATATTTTGTGCTATTTATGCAAAAGGGCTAGTTGAATCATGGAAACTATGTAATAGGTAAAGTCTACCTTAAAAATAGATGCTGATAGCAGTAGCGACGTGAATGTGAAAAATCACTAAAAACAGTAGGAATGGAATTAAATAGTGAATAAATTATGTAAACGAACCTTGATGAATCTATTTTCACAGGAAAGTAACGAAACGATCATATGAATAGTATGTTAGGAGATATTTAGGTTTTCGCGAAACAGGGCCAGAACGGTTTCTGGATTCCCTGTTCTGACTTTGGAAATTCATTATAAATTAACCAGAGATAATTAGAAGTCATGACTTATATGTATAGTTCCTTTTTGAGTCTAGTTTCATTAGAAATAAATGGCATCAGTATTGAAGCCTTGTACATGGAGATATCCAAGTTGTAGTGCGTGGAGGTCAGAGTAGTCGAACCCTGAAACAGGAGAGATTTTAACTAATAAACTGTACTAATTGGCCTGACCAAAAATTCTAGAAAAAAATTTGTAGATGTATATATGAGTCTAGTTTCAGGGAAAAATTGCGAAACTGATTTTTGAGTTTTGGAACTCAAGATATGATTTTTAAGGTGACAGTGAGGCAGTTAGTCAGTTGTCTGGAAATTTTCAAAATGGACTGTGAGAATAAGTGAATTTAGTCTGTGAACCCCTCGTGTCCGACTCCGGTAACGGACTCGGGTACGGGGTGTTACAATTTTATTGGTATCAGAGCTACGGTTTAGTCGATTCTAGGACTACCGTAATGCGTTTGGGTCTAGCTATACATGCCATTTTATGTGATTATTTGATAGTGTGGTGATTTCTGACATTGCAAATGTGTTTATTTATAGTAATGGATCCCGATCCCAACCGAGCGATAGCTGATGATCTTGAGAGTGTAGCGCCTGCTCCCGCACAAGGGACAGCGCCGGCGGACTCTCAACCTAATGCTAGTAATCCGAATGATGAAGCTAGACAAGCTTTTATAGCGTGATGAATGATTGGTTCAACCAATACATTCGAACTAATACGGCTGTTCCACAACCTCCATTCTCGACTAATACCACCCCGCACCTACAATACCTCTAGTAACTGACCAAATAAGGTTGAATAAGCCCCCATTTGACAGAATCTGAAAACACGGAGCTACTAAATTTAAAGCTACGGACAGCGATGATGCCGAGCAAGCGGAATTTTGGTTGGACAACACTATCCGGGTACTCGATGAGCTATCTTGCACACCCGATGAGTGCCTAAAGTGTACTATCTCCTTGCTATGTGATTCTGCCTACTATTGGTGGAATACGTTGACTTTTGTTGTGCCCAGAGAGCAAGTAACTTGGGAGTTTTTCCAAACCGAGTTTCGAAAGAAGTATATCAGTCAGAGATTCATTGATCAAAAACGGAAGGAATTTCTTGAACTTAAACAAGGTTCCATGTCGGTTACCAACTATGAACGAAAATTTGTAAGGCTTAGCCGGTACGTACGGGAATGCATTTCTTCAGAAGCCGTGATGTGTAAACGTTTCGAGGATGGGCTGAATGATGATATAAAGTTGTATGTTGGCATTTGGAAATCCGAGAATTTGTGGCACTTGTCGAGCGGGCTTGCAAAGCCAAGGAGCTCAGTATGGAGAAAAGAAAAGCTAAGGTAGAAACAAAGGAGTTTCGTAAGAGGTCTTCGGGGAAGCCCTTCCCACAGTCATCGAAGAAATTTAGAGATGGCCTAGGCCGATCTAGAGACACTTCGGGCTTATCTAGACGAGATCGCGATCGACCCCTGTTAGTGCACGAGTCACTTCGGTCGCCAGTGTTGGAAATGATCGTCGAGACAGAACGGAGTGTCAGTATTGTGGTAAATGGCACTCGGGGAGTTGTAGATTCCATGACCGCTCCTGTTACAAGTGCGGGTCAGTTGACCACTTCATTAAAGATTGCCCGAGGTTGTCTGAACAGAATGCAAATCAGAGTGGGAAACCGGGTGCTACCACTGCTCGAGGTAGACCATCTAGAAATACGGGCAATGCTAGTGGTGGTTAGAGAGGATCTAGGGATGCTACGACCAGATCTAAGGCTCGTGCTCCTGCTAGGGCTTATGCGATACGCGCACGCGAGGATGCTTCCTCGCCAGATGTTATTACTGGTACTTTTACTCTCTTTGATACTAATGTGATTGCTTTGATTGACCCTGGTTCTACTCATTCTTATATATGTAAACCTTAGCATCCAGTAAGACTTTACCTATTGAGTCTACTGAGTTCATAATTCGGGTGTCAAATCCCTTGGGTCGTTACGTGCTTGTCGACAAAGTGTGTAAGAAATGTCCCCTAGTAATTCGAGGTTCCTATTTTCCGGCGGACTTGATGCTTTTGCCGTTGATGAATTTGATGTTATCCTCGGTTTAGATTGGTTAACCGTGCATGATGCGGTTGTGAATTGTAAAAGCAACACTATTGATTTGACGTGCGCAAATAACGAGATAATCCGAGTTGAGTCTACGGACTTAAAGGGGTTGCCAGCTGTAATATCATCAATGTTGGCCCAGAAATATGTAAGAAAGGGGTGCGAAGCATACCTTGCGTATGTACTTGATGACAAAGAGTTAGAAAAGAAACTCGAATCTGTGCCGGTGGTTTGTGAATACCCGGATGTTTTTCCCGAGGAATTACCAGGTTTACCACCTGTTCGGGAGGTAGAGTTTGGTATTGAGCTTGTACCTGGGACTATGCCGATTTCGATAGCTCCGTATCGTATGGCACCAACCGAGTTAAAAGAGTTGAAAGCTCAGTTGCAAGAATTGACGGATAGAGGTTTCGCTCGACCAAGTTTCTCACCTTGGGGTGCACCAGTATTGTTTGTGAAAAAGAAGGACGGAACCATGAGGTTGTGCATTGATTATCGTCAGCTGAATAAAGTGACGATAAAGAATAAATATCCGTTACCGCGTATTGATGATTTGTTTGATCAACTAAAGCGAGCCTCAGTGTTTTCAAAGATAGATTTGAGATCGGGTTATTACCAGTTGCGAATTCGAGATTCAGATATACCCAAAACTGCTTTCAGAACGAGATACGGCCACTACGAGTTCTTAGTGATGCCGTTTGGGCTCACTAATGCCCCGGCAGTATTTATGGATTTAATGAATCGGATCTTCAGACAGTATTTGGACCGGTTCGTAGTTGTGTTCATTGATGACATCTTGGTCTATTCAAGAGATGAGACCGAACATGCTGAGCACCTGAGATTAGTGTTGCAAATTTTACGGGATAAGCAGTTATATGCTAAGTTCAGTAAGTGTGAGTTCTGGTTAAGAGAGGTTAGCTTCTTGGGTCATGTGGTATCCACATCGGGTATTCGAGTTGACCCGAGCAAAATTTCAGCCATACTTAGCTGGAAGCCTCCGAGAAATATTACTGAGGTTCGGAGCTTTTTGGGACTTGCCGGTTACTACCGACGGTTTGTAAAAGGTTTCTCGATGATAGCCACACCAATGACGAAGCTACTTCAAAAAGATGTTAAGTTCTAATGGACGGAAAAATGTCAGAAAAGTTTTGATCAACTAAAAACTTATTTGACTGAAGCTCTAATTCTAGTGCAGCCCGAATCAGGCAAAGAGTTTGTCATTTATAGTGATGCCTCCCTACTTGGGTTGGGTTGCGTATTGATGCAAGAAGGTCGAGTTGTGGCCTATGCGTCGAAACAACTGAAGCCACATGAGAAAAATTATCCGACCCATGATCTCGAACTAGCTGCCATCGTATTCGCTTTGAAAATATGGCGACACTACTTATTTGGGGAGAAGTGCCATGTATATTCGGATCACAAAAGTCTCAAATACTTGATGACTCAAAGAGACTTGAATCTGCGACAAAGGCGTTGGCTTGAGTTGTTGAAAGATTATGAACTTGTCATTGACTATCACTCGGGAAAGGCTAATGTGGTTGCGGATGCCTTAAGTCGTAAATCACTGTTGCTTTAAGAGCGATGAATGTACACTTGTCTGTTCTATCCGACAATGTGTTAGTGGCGGAATTAAAGGCCAAACCATTGTTGATTCATCAAATTCGTGAAGCTCAGAAAGCCGATGATGAATTGGTTGCAAAACGGGCTGAATGTGTTCCAAATATGGAATCAGAGTTTCAAATTGATGATGACGATTGTTTGAGGTTCAGAAGTCGTTTGTGTGTTCCAAGAAATTCAGAACTCATTTCGATGATTCTGAATGAAGCTCATTGTAGCCAAATATCAATTCACTCGGGGAGTACGAAAATGTACAACGATCTGAGACGCCAGTTTTGGTGGCGTGGTATGAAACGAGACATTTCCGATTTGTATCGAAGTGTTTAATATGTCAACAAGTGAAGGCGGAACATCAAGTGCCTACAGGTTTACTCCAGCCGATCATGATACCTGAATGGAAATGGGATCGTGTCACGATGGATTTCGTATCTGGGTTGCGGTATCGGCAAGTAAGAAGATGCGATTTGGGTTGTTGTGGATAGACTGCCTAAGTCGGCTCACTTTATCCCGTACGCACAGATTTTTCATTGGAAAACTAGCTAAGTTGTATGTTCTCAGATTGTGAGATTCACGGGTACGATTTCTATTGTGTCGGATAGAGATCCGAGATTCACCTCGCGATTTGGAAGAAATTGCAAGAAGCTTTGGGTACCAAGCTGCATTTAGCACCGCTTTCATCCACAAATCGATGGTCAAACCGAGCGGATAATTCAGATACTTGAGGATATGTTGAGATGTTGCATCCTCGAGTTAGTGGTTCATGGAGCGGTATTTACCTTTGATTGAATTCGCTTACAACATAGTTTTCAGTCAAGCATTAAGATGGCGCCTTACGAGGCTTTGTACGGTCGAAAATGACGTACACCATTGTTTTGGACCGAGCTCGGTGAAAGTAAAATTTCGGAGTTGATTTGATTAAAGATGCTGAACAGAAAGTAAAAGTAATCCGTGAAAGTCTGAAGGCAGCCACAGATCGTCAGAAATCATATGCGGACTTGAAACGAAAAGACATTGAATATCAGGTGGGAGATAAAGTGTTTCTTAAAGTTTCGTCTTGGAAAAAGATACTCAGATTTGGCCGTAAGGGCAAGTTGAGTCCGAGATTCATTGGGCCGTACGAAATCTCCGAACGAGTTGGTCCAGTTGCGTATAGATTGATTTTGCCCCTGAACTTGAAAAGATTCACGACGTCTTTCATGTTTCGATGCTTCGACGTTATAGATCTGATCCGTCACACGTAATTAATCCATCAGAGGTTGAAATTCAATCCAATATGAGTTATGAAGAAGAACCAATTCGTACCCTAGCTCGTGAAGTGAAAGAGTTGCGAAACAAAAGGGTTCCGTTAGTAAAAGTGTTATGGCTCAAACACGGAATCGAAGAAGCTACTTGGGAAACCGAGAACTCTATGAAGGAACGATACCCAAACCTATTTACCGGTAAGATTTTCGGGGACGAAAATTTCTTAAGTGGGGGAGAGTTGTGACAGCCCTAAATTGACCCTAGTCGGAAAGTGGTTTCGGGACCACGAACCGAGTCTTATAAATAATTAAAGGTTATATTCTGTGTTATGATGTGCGTAAATGCTTGTGTGATAGTTCCATACTTTAATTTGGTCAGTGTATGTGAAATTTATTAGTAGGGACTTATGTGATACAATTTAAAAATATGCTAGGCAAGTGTTCAAGTGGCCTATTAATATATGTGGGAAAGTGCTTGTCCTTGCATGTCAAATTAGCCAAATTAAAGCATAGTGGCCAGCCATGCTATGGGTGGAAACATGTCACAAACATGTTATGTTAGTGATGTATGTTAGGAAAATAAAATAAGGAGCATGGTAATAAATAAAGAAGGGAATATGATGAAAAAAAAAGAAAGAATGTGTGTGATTGTTTCCCCCCCTTTTGCCGTGAATGGAAGAAAGAAAACAAAAAAAAGTGTTCATCCTTGAACATCTTTGGCCTAATAGAAGAAAGAAGGAAGGAATGAGCTTGGAGAAATCGGCTATGGAGGCTCACTAGATTAAGGTATGTTTAATGTTGCTTTGAAAGTTCATACATCCTTGGATGATGGTCTAAATTCTAACTATCTCATGGATGGATTTGGGATTATTAGAGAGTTAGTATTCGACTAAGAGGCTTCAAAAGTTTTAGTTGAAGCCTTGAGACTATTAGCATGTTAGCTATATGGATGTGTTATGATGCTTGAGGTGTTAGGTAAATTTGAACTCATCACCAAGTCTTTAAGCAATCCAAGCTAAAAGTTCGGTATTGAGGTATCTTGAGCATTCGGCCATGGTAGGAAGTAGAGGGAAATATGGTGTTGTTGGATGAAGTAGGGTCTAACAAATGAGCACATATGTGCATTAGATGCTAGATGGAGAAGAATCGGCTAGCAAGTTGTGTGCTAAGGCTGAATAAATTTGTATATTAATGAGTAATGCATGTGTTGAATTGATGAAAGGAGAGGATGCTTTATAGTGTATATATGTGTATTAGCCAAGTTTTGAACTTGAAACAAAATGGGGTTTAGTCAATACAAGTGACCATACTTGTAGAATGTATTAAGCGTTGCAATCGGCCTCAGCATAGACATGTATTTCGGCCACATGAATGAGTACATAAGTTGATGTGTATGTTCGGCCATAGGTAAGCATATTGATGGCTTTACTTGACTTAGAATTCGGCTAAGGGGAAATATTAGCTAATATGTTGAATTCGATCGTGATTCGTACATATGTGACTCTAATGTCTAATGTATATATGGGCTAAGTACCTTGAGCTTCTCTTTGATGTTCGAATGAATTGTATTAAATTGCTTAATGTGATTAAAAATGCGTATGGCCATTTTGTATTTGAGCTAAAGGTGGCCATATGACCCATCAAATTCATTGTCATGTTTGGCCATAAGCTAGCATAATGAGACTATAATAAGCTAAATTTGTTTGAATTAGCTCAAGAGCTTAGAGGACCAAAGTTGATAAGGAAAGGAAAAAGTGATCGAATAGCCGCCGAAATCGTTCGACAACATCCGAGGTAAGTTTTCGAGTAATGGAGCTTAGATTATGATTGATTAGATTATGTTTGAGTAAATCAAAATCATGCTCTTTGTATGTGGCTATTGAGCCGAAATTTGTAAGTGTGATAAGTGTTTTGTGTTTGAGCTTTGTAATGAAAATGAAATATGGATGTGTCATGATTATTGATATATGTGCATGGTTATTCGAATGATATCCGGGCTAAGTCCTGAAGGCTTTTGCAGGTGACTATAACCGGACTAAGATCGAAGGCATTCGTGCGAGTTGCTATATCCGGGCTAAGACCCGAAGCATTTGTGCTAGCGATTATATCCGGGCTAAAACCCGAAGGCATTTGTGCTAGCGACTATATCCGGGCTAAGTCCGAAGGCATTTATGCTAGTGACCACATCCGGGCTAAGACCCGAAGGCCTTCGCAAGTAGTTATATCCGGCTAAATCCGAAGATTCTTAAGTTTGGGAATGAGCGATCTGCTGTAATAATTTCAATTAATACGCTCGTAAAATCTCAACAACGAGGTATGTGTTGTTCATGCATTGGATTAATTGATTCCTCTTAAATAGCATTCGCTCAGTCGATTAAGGAGCTTCCGGTTTTTGGTTAAGTTGATCCCTTATGTATGAATATAAGGGTTGGAAATGTGAAGTAGGACTGATTTTGAGAATATATGTGTATATGAAATTATCCGTTTAGTATATGAATGCTATACTTCAGTTGAGCCTAATTCATTGCTAAACTTACTAAGCATTAAATGCTTACTCCGTTCTTTGAATCTCTGTTTTATAGATTTTGGTTCGTCAGCTATCGGACTCGGGAGTGTCGAAGTCGAAGTCGCCCACACTATCAAAGCCCTTTGGTACACTTTTGGTTGAACTTTGAAATGGCATGTATAGGACTACCCTTTTTGTTGTTGGTCATGGACCCTTTGGTTTTGTATAAATTTGGATAGCCATGCGAAATGGCTTATATACACTTTGAGCTTAATTTTATAATCGTCTTGTATGATGTTCATTAAGAGGTATGGAATTTTGGGAACGATTAGCCATTGGAATGGTTAATCATGATCATATTTTGTGCTATTTATGCAAAGGGCTAGTTGAATCATGGAAACTATGTAATAGGTAAAGTCTACTTAAAAATAGATGCTGATAGCAGCAGCGACGGAATGTGAAAATCACTAAAACAATAGAATGAATTAAAGAGTGAATAAATTATGTAATCGAACCTTGATGAATCTATTTCATAGGAAGTAACGAAACGATCATATGAACAGTATGTAAGAGATATTTAGGTTTCGCAAACAGGGCCAGAACGGTTTCTGGATTCCTGTTCCGACTTTGGAAATTCATTATAAATTAACCAGAGATAATTAGAAGTCATGACTTTATTTATAGATTCTTTTGAGTTAGTTTCATTAGAACAAATGACTCAGTATTGAAGCCTGTATGGAGATATCCAAGTCGTAGTGCGTGGAGGTCAGAGTAGTCGAACCCTGAAACAGGGAGACTTTACTAATAAACTGTACTAATTGGCCTGACCAAAAATTCTAGAAAAATTTGTAGATGTATATATGAGTTAGTTCAGGGAAAATTGCGAAACTGATTTTCGAGTTTTGGATCAAGATATGATTTTAAGGTGACAGTGAGGCAGTTAGTACTGTCTGGAATTTCAAATGGATTAAATAAGTGTA